>NC_088357.1:39360000-39455000 GCF_036884655.1 Musa acuminata AAA Group
GTCAACCAATGACGTGCCAGGCAACAAAATGTCAATTCACATTGTAATAATTGTCTAGATCGGAGTAGAGTTCTAGCTTGTGTGTGCAGGATTAACTACGATAACGACGAAGACATAAAGCAAAACAAAGTGTCGGAGTCAAGCACGAAGGATTCATTGCGAGTTCGAGAGTTCGACGGAAGTCCGAATGTTCATCGAGAATGCTGCCGGAACTAGCCGAGAATGAGTAGGGAGCTTGCCGAAGGGTTTTTCAGAAGCTCGCCGGAAGGTTCGTTGGAAGTTCACGGAGATCGCCGAGAAAGATTAGAGCTTGCCGAAGAAGCTCGTTGGAACTTGTCAAGATCAAATCGTGATGTCTAGGAGCTTGCCGGGAGTCCGCAGAATGGTTTCCAAGAGTTTATCGGAAAACCGTCGGAAGTTCGCCGGAAGCTCGCCGGAAGAAGTCTTGACTTACGGACTTTGTAATAGCTTAGAAAATATCTTTAAATTCATAGTTAGCATGTTACTTAAGGTTAGGATTAGGTGTTAATCCTATAAACCAAGTAGGGGCCAATTGGGCTCTAGTTCGGACAGGTTTGGGCCAATTTTGGAGCCCAACCAGTGAGTTGAAATAGTATAGGCGGTGGCACCGCTTGGCTGGGCGATGGCACCGCTGCTAGTCATAAGTGCCCAGCAAGCCAATCACGTGAGTGATGGCACGTGTGACTTGATACAGAATCTTTTTGCTTATTATATTTTTGGCGTATATCACTTTATAACTATTGCATAAATGCATATGTATTGTGATGTCCTTGGATTTGTGCAATGGGAATCGGATCGTGATGAGATCACGATAATGAGATCGATTCACCTTTAAACACATATCCTAAATAATCCCGGTCATAGGTTACTCGAGAGGGACATCGTGATAACCGGATAGACTGGTGTGCTGTATACCCGTCCATATGATGGATGCAGCTGGTCTCATAGCTGCTCGTGTAGGGACACTAGGGATACAGTACAGGTGCTCATTGGAGAATGAGTTCACTGATTGATCCGCTTACGGAATGCTGGATGGTTGATGATGCCTTATTGTCAGACAACGATTCCGTAGTCCTAGTGGTGTATCTGGTTCTTAGACTTGAGACACCAAGGATGTCCTGTATGAGTGCTCCACTCTTTGATACCAGACTTATAGGTTTGGCTGTTCCCAGATCTAGTACAGCTGGTCATTGGGAGTGGTAGTCGACCTTACGAGGGCTATTGAGTGTCGATAGAGGATCATCCACTCTCGGTATCATGAGAGGAATATCCCATGTGTTCTTGCTCAGACAAATCCCTGGCCAGGGTCATTCGGGTTGAGAGAGAAAGAGTTCTCCGGGAGAATCCGATTAGAGCGAGACTCGAGTAGAAACCGTATGGGTCTGACAGCACCATGCTCGATATACGGTCTCTGGGATATTAGATGGATGAGGGACTATAGGTACATGGTAACTGAGGACAGACAGGTCCAATGGATTGGATTCCCCTGTATCGTCTGGGGACTACGGCGTAGTGGCCTAGTACTTCCGTAGTCGATGAGTCGAGTGAATTATTACAGAGATAATAATTCACTTAGTTAGAAGGAGTTCTGACAGGTATGACTCACGGCCAGCTCGATATTGGGCCTAGAGGGTCACACACATATGGTAGGCATTGCGATGAGTAGAGGTTCGGATATGAGATATCCGACGGAGCCCTTGTCTTATTGGATGCAGATCCAATACCCACTAGGGAAAGGACCCATTAGGGTTTTGACACGGGATCTCTATAAATAGGAGGGATTCACAGCCTCATAGGCTAGAGTCTTTGCTTGCCCTTCCTATTCTCCTCTCCCTCTCCACCTCAGAGTAGGCCTGGAGTTTTGAGGAGCGTCGTCGCAACCCTGCTGTGTGGATCACCGCTAGAGAGGAGGACGCTTGACCTCCTTCACCCTCTCCTAAGGATCTGCAAGGAAACAGGGATATACGATCTCCCTAGGTAACACAATCTCTATACGCAGTTTTGTGTTTTACGGATTTTTGCGCACCAATCTTCGCACGACGATGAACATCTTTTTGGGAATCGGGGATTTTTGTTTTCTTGTTCTTCCGCTGCGCATATGATGTCGCCCCCTATGATTTCCCAACAGTGGTATCAGAGCCAGGTTGTTCGTGCGAATGATTAGTTTTTTGAACTGCGTGTGTTGTGTTTAGGAAGAATATTGACGTCAAAATCGTTGACGCAAAAGCAAGGAAGGGCAGCAACAGTTGCTGCCCTCGATCTGCATGCCTGCAGCCAGCCGCAGCCGCAGCCAGGCAGCACAGCGCCGGCGCATGCGCAAGGGCTGTGCCTGCAGTAGCCGGCCGGCGATCTGCTTGCAGCAGGCTTGCGGCCGGCGGGGCTGGGAGCCCGCTCGGTAGAAGCGCCTGCGGCCACTGAGCCCGCGGGCAGAGGTGCTAGTCATAAGTGCCCAGCAAGCCAATCACGTGAGTGATGGCACGTGTGACTTGATACAGAATCTTTTTGCTTATTATATTTTGGCATATATCACTTTATAACTATTGCATAAATGCATATATATTGTGATGTCCTTGGATTTGTGCAATGGGAATCGGATCGTGATGAGATCACGATAATGAGATCGATTCACCTTAAACACATATCCTAAATAATCCCGGTCATAGGTTACTCGAGAGGGACATCGTGATAACCGGATAGACTGGTGTGCTGTATACCCGTCCATATGATGGATGCAGCTGGTCTCATAGCTGCTCGTGTAGGGACACTAGGGATACAGTACAGGTGCTCATTGGAGAATGAGTTCACTGATTGATCCGCTTACGGAATGCTGGATGGTTGATGATGCCTTATTGTCAGACAACAATTCCGTAGTCCTAGTGGTGTATCTGGTTCTTAGACTTGAGACACCAAGGATGTCCTGTATGAGTGCTCCACTCTTTGATACCAGACTTATAGGTTTGGCTGTTCCCAGATCTAGTACAGCTGGTCATTGGGAGTGGTAGTCGACCTTACGAGGGCTATTGAGTGTCGATAGAGGATCATCCACTCTCGGTATCATGAGAGGAATATCCCATGTGTTCTTGCTCAGACAAATCCCTGGCCAGGGTCATTCGGGTTGAGAGAGAAAGAGTTCTCCGGGAGAATCCGATTAGAGCGAGACTCGAGTAGAAACCGTATGGGTCTGACAGCACCATGCTCGATATACGGTCTCTGGGATATTAGATGGATGAGGGACTATAGGTACATGGTAACTGAGGACAGACAGGTCCAATGGATTGGATTCCCCTGTATCGTCTGGGGACTACGGCGTAGTGGCCTAGTACTTCCGTAGTCGATGAGTCGAGTGAATTATTACAGAGATAATAATTCACTGAGTTAGAAGGAGTTCTGACAGGTATGACTCACGGCCAGCTCGATATTGGGCCTAGAGGGTCACACACATATGGTAGGCATTGCGATGAGTAGAGGTTCGGATATGAGATATCCGACGGAGCCCTTGTCTTATTGGATGCAGATCCAATACCCACTAGGGAAAGGACCCATTAGGGTTTTGACACGGGATCTCTATAAATAGGAGGGATTCACAGCCTCATAGGCTAGAGTCTTTGCTTGCCCTTCCTATTCTCCTCTCCCTCTCCACCTCAGAGTAGGCCTGGAGTTTTGAGGAGCGTCGTCGCAACCCTGCTGTGTGGATCACCGCTAGAGAGGAGGACGCTTGACCTCCTTCACCCTCTCCTAAGGATCTGCAAGGAAACAGGGATATACGATCTCCCTAGGTAACACAATCTCTATACGCAGTTTTGTGTTTTGCGGATTTTTGCGTACCAATCTTCGCACGACGACGAACATCTTTTTGGGAATCGGGGATTTTGTTTTCTTGTTCTTCCGCTGCGCATATGATGTCGCCCCCTATGATTTCCCAACAGTGGTATCAGAGCCAGGTTGTTCGTGCGAATGATTGGTTTTTGAACTGCGTGTGTTGTGTTTAGGAAGAATATTGACGTCAAAATCGTTGACGCAAAAGCGAGGAAGGGCAGCAACAGTTGCTGCCCTCGATCTGCATGCCTGCAGCCACCTGCAGCGGCAGCCGCAGCCAGGCAGCACAGCGCCGGCCCTGTGCCTGCAGCAGCCGGCCGGCGGCCTGCTTGCAGCAGGCTTGCTGCCGGCGGGGCTGGCAACCCACGGGCAGAGGCGCCGCAGGGCAGCGGCGCCTGCCGCCGAAAGGAAGCGGCGCCCGCCGCCGCAGGGCAGCGACGCGCGACGCCTGCCGCCGCTACTCCCGCGGGCGAAACCCCCCCCCACAGGGGCGGCCGCCCGGCGGGACAGCACCGCCTGCGGAGGCAGCGACGCCCGAAGGGGGAGCCCACCTGCAGCGACGCCTGCCGCCGCTACTCCCGCGGGCGAAACCCCCCTCACAGGGGCGGCCGCCTGGCGGGACAGCACCGCCCGCGGAGGCGGCGGCGCCCGAAGAGGGCGCCCACCCGCAGCGGCATCGCCGCCAGCGGGCGTGCCGCCTGCAGGCGAGGGCAGTGCCCTCGCCCCGCCGCACAGGCCGCCGCCGGCAGGGTGGCGGCGGCGGCAGCAGCGAAAAGGGGAAAGGGTATTAGGGTTTTCTGCGCAAAAGACAGTTTTGCCCCTCGGAATTTGAGAAATTCCAGTTTCTGTCTTTTGTCCAAATTACGAAAATACCCTTAGGAATTGAGAAATTCCCTATATATCCCTGATTTCAGAAAATATTAATTAATTAAAAGGTTTAGTTGATTATTAATTTTATTATTATCTAGTAGTCCTACATGATGATGATTATTTATACATGTGATGTATGATGAGTGGACGGATGATCATGGACCGTGTGATGTGTGTACTTGTGATTATTATTATTGAGGTCTGCGAACCTCCATTATATTTCTCGTTTATTGTCGGGCCTGCGTGCCTATGATTAAGTTGTAATCACATGAGGAGGCGCAGCGGGAGCGTGGAAGCCATAGCGGGACCCACGAGACGGACGATCGTGATGCATGGAGATGCATCAAGATGTCGACGGAACCAACGAGGACGAGATGGACGATCACAAGGCATGGAGATGCACCGTTGCACACATAGATCTTGATGTGAGTGATTAGGCCTACTGGCTCGGGCCTAATCATATTAGGTTGTGGTCCATGATCATCTGGTGTGATTGCTTATACACATACTAGATATGTATATATATTTGCATGCGATGTAGATATATATTAAATATGTATATGTGTGACATGTCATATTAGGAGACCAAATCATAGAAACATCTCTCGATAATATTAAGTCGGTAAACGTGAGGCAATTAGATTGACCCACGTGGCCTTCCATCGTTATGAGTAGGAACCGAATCCCGGTGTAGGTTGAGTTGGTCGAGTCCCTCGAGACTCACCTATATCGCGATTCGCTATCTTGCTTACGACATAGAGATGTCACCGGTGACCTGAGGGCATGATATGCTTGGTCGAGTCCCTCGAGGGTATATCATCAAATCAGACTCATCTTGTAACGAAGGTGTTGACTTAACCGAGCATCATGGTTGGTCGAGTCCCTCGAGGCCATGGTGATTCGGAGGCCGAACAGGACGGGAATCACAAGGAGTTGTGATCGGCAAGAGTTGTCTACCTTTTAGGCTTAGTGTGATTGGTCGAGTCCCTCGAGGTTACACTAAGACGCTGATTGGATCCTGATCCCCACTAGAAGTCTGCCGGAGACTTCCGTTTCACGTGCTGAGGGTGTCGCGTGACTCGTTAGTAAAATAGTGGGAGCATATTAAGATAGAAGTCCATATCTTGATAGTTTATTTCTTGCAAAATCTGCATGTTATTCATTTTTGCAACATCTTTATTTTCAGAAAATGTCGCTTTCAAATCCCTTACGTGGCATACTTGATGTCAACCGCCTCACTGGTCCAAATTATACGGATTGGCTCCGTAACTTGAGAATTGTTCTCACAGCGGAGAAAATCGTGTACGTCCTTGATACAGTGATGCCTACGCCCGAAGAAGGGGCAAGCGAGGATGAGATCGCTCGCTACGTGAAGTACATTGATGACTCCACTCTTGCTCAGTGCTATATGTTGGGCTCTATGACTCCAGAGTTACAGAGACAACATGAAAAGATGGATGTCAGATCCATTCTCCTACATGTCCGTAAATTGTTTGAGGAACAGGGAAGGACTCAACGATATGAGATATCCAAGAGCCTTTTCCGCGCTAGGATGACTGAGGGGACACCGGTTCAGAACCATGTCCTAAAGATGATTGAGTGGATAGAGAAACTCACAGGTCTAGGAATGGTCCTAGAGGATAACTTGTGTGTGGACATTGTGCTTCAGTCCCTACCAGATTCCTTTTCACAGTTCATAATGAACTTTAATATGAACAAGCTTGAGGTGACTCTCCCAGAGCTCCTCAATATGTTGAGGGAGGCAGAGAGTACTATTAAGAAAGAGAAGCCAGTTCTCTACACTGGTGAGACCAGAAAGAAAAGGAAAGCAGAAAGGTCCCTTAAGAAGGGAAAGGGCAAGGGCAAACAAGGTAAAGCAAAGGTTGCTAAGAAAGACCCAACAAAGGACAAAGGCCAGTGCTTCCACTGTGGTAAAGATGGGCACTGGAAGAGAAACTGCAAAGAGTACCTTGCAGAAAGGGCGAAACAAAAGCTTGATGAAGCTTCAGGTACATTCATGATCAGTCTCCATTTGTCAGACTCTTATGATAACACATGGGTATTAGATACCGGTAGTGCTTATCATATATGTAATTCGTTGCAGGTTCTGGCAAGGCCTAGGAGACTAGAGAGAGGCGAGATGGACCTCAAGATGGGTAATGGAGCAAAAGTTGCTGTATTAGCTGTTGGCGAGGTCGCCCTACATCTGCCTAGTGGAGCTTTTATTGCATTAGATGCATGTTATTTTGTTCCTTCTATTATCAAAAACATTATCTCCATTTCATGTTTAACAGTTAGTGGATATAAATTTGTTTTTGAGAACAATGGTTGTTCGATATTATTAGATGATAAGATCATCACGAAAGGAACATTGCATAATGGTTTATTTATGTTAGACACCACTCCACATATCATGAATATAAATGTGTCCAAAAGGAAATGAGATGAGTTGAACAGTGCATACCTGTGGCATTGTAGGCTAGGTCACATCCATGAAAGAAGGATTCAAAAGTTGCTAAATGATGGATATCTAGATCCATTCGACTATGTGTCATATGCAACTTGTGAGCCTTGCATTCGTGGAAAACTGACCAACTCTCCATTTAGTGGAACTGGAGAGAGAGCCACTGAGTTGTTGGAACTCATACATAATGATGTATGTGGACCCATGTCAACTCATGCCATTGGAGGTTACTCCTACTTCATTACATTTACTGATGATTTCTCAAGGTATGGATATGTGTACTTAATGAAGTACAAGTCCGAGGCCTTTGAGAAATTCAGAGAGTATAAGAATGAGGTGGAGAACCAGACTGGAAAGAGTATCAAAACTCTTCGATCAGATCGAGGAGGTGAGTACTTAAGTACAGAGTTTACTCACTTCCTCAAGGACCATGGGATATTATCCCAATGGACACCTCCTTATACACCTCAGCTCAATGGTGTCTCTGAAAGGAGAAATCGTACATTATTAGATATGGTACGGTCCATGATGAGTTTCGCTGACCTACCCATCTTATTCTAGGGATATGACCTAGAAACCGCAGCTTACCTTCTGAACAGAGTTCTAACTAAGTCGGTAGTGTCTACACCATATGAGATATGGAAAGGGAAGAAGCCTGATCTTAAGGTTGTTAAGATTTGAGGCTGCCCTACCCACATTAAAAGACACAACCCCGATAAGTTAGAATCAAGGACAGAGCGATGCAAATTTGTGGGATACCCCAAGGAAACTTGTGGGTATTATTTCTATCATCTCGAGGACCAAAAGGTCTTTGTAGCTAAGAGAGCAGTGTTCCTTGAGAAGGAACACATTCTTGGCGGAGACAGTGGGAGAATGATAGAGTTGAGCGAAGTTAGGGAACCAAGCTCAAGCACCACTCTACAGCCCGAGTCTGTTCAGGTATCTAATACACAATTTTCAACTTTACGCAGGTCTGATAGAGTATCCCATCCTCCTGAGAGATATGTGGGACATATTAGAGCAGAGGATGTAGAGGATATTGATCCTCAGACCTACGAGGAGGCTATTATGAGTATAGACTCCGGGAAGTGGAAAGAAGCCATGAATTCTGAGATGGATTCTATGTACTCCAATAAGGTTTGGAACCTAGTTGATGCACCCGAAGGTATTGTACCCATCGGTTGCAAGTGGATCTTTAAGAAAAAGATCGGAGTAGATGGAAAGGTAGAGACCTATAAAGCAAGGCTAGTGGCTAAGGGGTATCGTCAAAGGCAAGGTGTTGACTACGACGAAACTTTCTCACCCGTAGCAATGCTAAAATCCATCAGAATTCTATTGGCTATTGCAGCACACTATGATTATGAGATCTGGCAGATGGATGTGAAAACTGCATTCCTCAACGGGAACCTGGAGGAGGAGGTGTATATGATGCAACCTGAGGGATTCGTGTCCAAGAACTGCCCAGATAAGGTGTGTAGGTTGCTTAGATCCATTTATGGACTAAAGCAAGCTTCCCGAAGTTGGAACATAAGATTTGATGAGGCAATCAGATCTTATGACTTCGTTAAGAACGAAGATGAGCCTTGTGTATACAGAAAGGTAAGTGGGAGCGCTATCACCTTTTTGGTGTTATATGTGGATGACATCCTCATCATTGGGAATGACATAGGAATGCTATCCACAATAAAGGCTTGGTTATCTAGACACTTCTCCATGAAGGACTTAGGAGAAGCATCTTATATCTTGGGGATTAGAATCTATAGAGATAGATCCAAGAGGATGCTTGGCTTGTCCCAGTCCAGGTACATAGAAACCATTGTCAAAAGGTTTGACATGGAAAACTACCAGAAGAAAGGGCAAACATGAATATGATACCTTATGCCTCAGCAATAGGGTCTATCGTGTATGCCATGCTATGTACTAGGCCTGATATAGCGTATGCTCTGAGTGTCACGAGCAGGTATCAGGCGGATCCAGGCTTGGAGCACTGGAAAGCAGTAAAGTGTATCCTTAAGTACTTGAGAAGGACTAAGGATCTTTTACTAGTATATGGAGGTAATAGCCTTAAGGTTGAAGGCTACATTGACTCAAGTTTTCAGTCTGATGTCGATGATAGCAAGTCGAATTCAGGGTATGTGTACACCTTGAATGGAGGAGCAGTATGCTGGAAGAGTTCCAAGCAAGATACCACTGCTGACTCGACCACAGAGGCGGAGTACATTGCTGCATCAGATGCAGTAAAGGAGGGAGTCTGGTTGAAGAAGTTCATCATAGATTTGGGAGTCGTGCCGGATAGTGAGGAGCCGATTTCCCTATATTGCGACAACAACGGGGCAATTGCTCAAGCGAAGGAACCTAGGTCTCATCAGAAATCTAAGCATGTTCTGAGGAGGTTCCACCTTATCAGAGAGATCGTGACCCGAGGAGATGTAGCAGTGGAAAGAGTTCCATCCGAAGATAACATTGCAGATCCACTTACAAAGCCATTGTCTCAGATTGTCTTTGAGCGTCACAGGGGTCTGATGGGGATCAGACACATAGGTGATTGGCTTTAGGTCAAGTGGGAGATTGCTAGTCATAAGTGCCCAGCAAGCCAATCACGTGAGTGATGGCACGTGTGACTTGATACAGAATCTTTTTGCTTATTATATTTTGGCATATATCACTTTATAACTATTGCATAAATGCATATATATTGTGATGTCCTTGGATTTGTGCAATGGGAATCGGATCGTGATGAGATCACGATAATGAGATCGATTCACCTTAAACACATATCCTAAATAATCCCGGTCATAGGTTACTCGAGAGGGACATCGTGATAACCGGATAGACTGGTGTGCTGTATACCCGTCCATATGATGGATGCAGCTGGTCTCATAGCTGCTCGTGTAGGGACACTAGGGATACAGTACAGGTGCTCATTGGAGAATGAGTTCACTGATTGATCCGCTTACGGAATGCTGGATGGTTGATGATGCCTTATTGTCAGACAACAATTCCGTAGTCCTAGTGGTGTATCTGGTTCTTAGACTTGAGACACCAAGGATGTCCTGTATGAGTGCTCCACTCTTTGATACCAGACTTATAGGTTTGGCTGTTCCCAGATCTAGTACAGCTGGTCATTGGGAGTGGTAGTCGACCTTACGAGGGCTATTGAGTGTCGATAGAGGATCATCCACTCTCGGTATCATGAGAGGAATATCCCATGTGTTCTTGCTCAGACAAATCCCTGGCCAGGGTCATTCGGGTTGAGAGAGAAAGAGTTCTCCGGGAGAATCCGATTAGAGCGAGACTCGAGTAGAAACCGTATGGGTCTGACAGCACCATGCTCGATATACGGTCTCTGGGATATTAGATGGATGAGGGACTATAGGTACATGGTAACTGAGGACAGACAGGTCCAATGGATTGGATTCCCCTGTATCGTCTGGGGACTACGGCGTAGTAGCCTAGTACTTCCGTAGTCGATGAGTCGAGTGAATTATTACAGAGATAATAATTCACTGAGTTAGAAGGAGTTCTGACAGGTATGACTCACGGCCAGCTCGATATTGGGCCTAGAGGGTCACACACATATGGTAGGCATTGCGATGAGTAGAGGTTCGGATATGAGATATCCGACGGAGCCCTTGTCTTATTGGATGCAGATCCAATACCCACTAGGGAAAGGACCCATTAGGGTTTTGACACGGGATCTCTATAAATAGGAGGGATTCACAGCCTCATAGGCTAGAGTCTTTGCTTGCCCTTCCTATTCTCCTCTCCCTCTCCACCTCAGAGTAGGCCTGGAGTTTTGAGGAGCGTCGTCGCAACCCTGCTGTGTGGATCACCGCTAGAGAGGAGGACGCTTGACCTCCTTCACCCTCTCCTAAGGATCTGCAAGGAAACAGGGATATACGATCTCCCTAGGTAACACAATCTCTATACGCAGTTTTGTGTTTTGCGGATTTTTGCGTACCAATCTTCGCACGACGACGAACATCTTTTTGGGAATCGGGGATTTTGTTTTCTTGTTCTTCCGCTGCGCATATGATGTCGCCCCCTATGATTTCCCAACAAGAGGCGCCGCGGGGCAGCAGCGCGGGCTGAGGCACCGCAGGGCAGCGGCGCTTGTGGCCGCTGCTCCCACGGGCAAAAACCCCGCAGGGGCGGCCGCCAGCGAGACAGCACCACCTGCGGGCGCTGACTCGCGGGCAGATCCGCCCGCGAAGGCGGCGGCGCCCGCGGGGGCGCCCACCTGCAGCGGCAGCGACCCCAGCGGGCGTACCACCTGAAGGCGAGGGCAGTGCCCTCGCCCTCGCCGCACAGGCCGCCGCCAGAAGGGTGGCGGCGGCGGCGGCGCAGCAGCGAAAAGGGGAAAGGGTATTAGGGTTTTCTGCGCAAAAGACAGTTTTACCCCTCGGAATTTGAGAAATTCCAGTTTCTGTCTTTTGTCCAAATTACGAAAATACCCTTAGGAATTAAGAAATTTCCTATATATCCCTGATTTCAGAAAATATTAATTAAAAGGTTTAGTTGATTATTATTTTTTATTATCTAGTAGTCCTACATAATGACGATTATTTATACATGTGATGTATGATGAGTGGACGGATGATCATGGACCGTGTGATGTGTGTACTTGTGATTATTATTATTGAGGTCTGCGAACCTCCATTATATTTCTCGTTTATTGTCGGGCCTGCGTGCCTATGATTAAGTTGTAATCACATGAGGAGGCGCAGCGGGAGCGTGGAAGCCATAGCGGGACCCACGAGACGGACGATCGTGATGCATGAAGATGCATCAAGATGTCGACGGAACCAACGAGGACGAGATGGACGATCACAAGGCATGGAGATGCACCGTTGCACACATAGATCTTGATGTGAGTGATTAGGCCTACTGGCTCGGGCCTAATCATATTAGGTTGTGGTCCATGATCATCTGGTGTGATTGCTTATACACATACTAGATATGTATATATATTTGCATGCGATGTAGATATATATTAAATATGTACATGTGTGACATGTCATAATAGGAGACCAAATCATAGAAACATCTCTCGATAATATTAAGTCGGTAAACGTGAGGCAATTAGATTGACCCACGTGGCCTTCCATCGTTATGAGTAGGAACCGAATCCCGGTGTAGGTTGAGTTGGTCGAGTCCCTCGAGACTCACCTATATCGCGATTCGCTATCTTGCTTACGACATAGAGATGTCACCGGTGACCTGAGGGCATGATATGCTTGGTCGAGTCCCTCGAGGGTATATCATCAAATCAGACTCATCTTGTAACGAAGGTGTTGACTTAACCGAGCATCATGGTTGGTCGAGTCCCTCGAGGCCATGGTGATTCGGAGGCCGAACAGGACGGGAATCACAAGGAGTTGTGATCGGCAAGAGTTGTCTACCTTTTAGGCTTAGTGTGATTGGTCGAGTCCCTCGAGGTTACACTAAGACGCTGATTGGATCCTGATCCCCACTAGAAGTCTGCCGGAGACTTCCGTTTCACGTGCTGAGGGTGTCGCGTGACTCGTTAGTAAAATAGTGGGAGCATATTAAGATAGAAGTCCATATCTTGATAGTTTATTTCTTGCAAAATCTGCATGTTATTCATTTTTGCTACATCTTTATTTTCAGAAAATGTCGCTTTCAAATCCCTTACGTGGCATACTTGATGTCAACCGCCTCACTGGTCCAAATTATACGGATTGGCTCCGTAACTTGAGAATTGTTCTCACAGCGGAGAAAATCGTGTACGTCCTTGATACAGTGATGCCTACGCCCGAAGAAGGGGCAAGCGAGGATGAGATCGCTCGCTACGTGAAGTACATTGATGACTCCACTCTTGCTCAGTGCTATATGTTGGGCTCTATGACTCCAGAGTTACAGAGACAACATGAAAAGATGGATGCCAGATCCATTCTCCTACATGTCCGCAAATTGTTTGAGGAACAGGGAAGGACTCAACGATATGAGATATCCAAGAGCCTTTTCCGCGCTAGGATGACTGAGGGGACACCGGTTCAGAACCATGTCCTAAAGATGATTGAGTGGATAAAGAAACTCACAGGTCTAGGAATGGTCCTAGAGGATAACTTGTGTGTGGACATTATGCTTCAGTCCCTACCAGATTCCTTTTCATAGTTCATAATGAATTTTAATATGAACAAGCTTGAGGTGACTCTCCCAGAGCTCCTCAATATGTTGAGGGAGGCAGAGAGTACTATTAAGAATGAGAATCCAGTTCTCTACACTGGTGAGACCAAAAAGAAAAGGAAAGCAGAAAGGCCCCTTAAGAAGGGAAAGGGCAAGGGCAAACAAGGTAAAGCAAAGGTTGCTAAGAAAGACCCAGTAAAGGACAAAGGCCAATACTTCCACTGTGGTAAAGATGAGCACTGGAAGAGAAACTGCAAAGAGTACCTTGCAGAAAGGGCGAAACAAAAGCTTGATGAAGCTTCAGGTACATTCATGATCGGTCTCCATTTGTCAGACTCTTATGATAACACATGGGTATTAGATACCGGTAGTGCTTATCATATATGTAATTCGTTGCAGGTTCTGGCAAGGCCTAGGAGACTAGAGAGAGGCGAGATGGACCTCAAGATGGGTAATGGAGCAAAAGTTGTTGTTTTAGCTGTTGGCGAGGTCGCCCTACATCTGCCTAGTGGAGCTTTTATTGCATTAGATGCATGTTATTTTGTTCCTTCTATTATCAAAAACATTATCTCCATTTCATGTTTAACAGTTAGTGGATATAAATTTGTTTTTGAGAACAATGGTTGTTCGATATTATTAGATGATAAGATCATCACGAAAGGAACATTGCATAATGGTTTATTTATGTTAGATACCACTCCACATATCATGAATATAAATATGTCCAAAAGGAAACGAGATGAGTTGAACAGTGCATACCTGTGGCATTGTAGGCTAGGTCACATCCATGAAAGAAGGATTCAAAAGTTGCTAAATGATGGATATCTAGATCCATTCGACTATGTGTCATATGCAACTTGTGAGCCTTGCATTCGTGGAAAACTGACCAACTCTCCATTTAGTGGAACTGGAGAGAGAGCCACTGAGTTGTTGGAACTCATACATAGTGATGTATGTGGACCCATGTCAACTCATGCCATTGGAGGTTACTCCTACTTCATTACATTTACTGATGATTTCTCAAGGTATGTATATGTGTACTTAATGAAGTACAAGTCTGAGGCCTTTGAGAAATTCAGAGAGTATAAGAATGAGGTGGAGAACCAGACTGGAAAGAGTATCAAAACTCTTCGATCAGATCGAGGAGGTGAGTACTTAAGTACAGAGTTTACTCACTTCCTCAAGGACCATGGGATATTATCCCAATGGACACCTCCTTATACACCTCAGCTTAATGGTGTCTCTGAAAGGAGAAATCGTACATTATTAGATATGGTACGGTCCATGATGAGTTTCGCTGACCTACCCATCTCATTCTGGGGATATGCCCTAGAAACCGCAGCTTACCTTCTGAACAGAGTTCCAACTAAGTCAGTGGTGTCTACACCATATGAGATATGGAAAGGGAAGAAGCCTGATCTTAAAGTAGTTAAGATTTGGGGCTGCTCTGCCCATGTTAAAAGACACAACCCCGATAAGTTAGAATCAAGGACAGGGCGATGTAAATTTGTGGGATACCCCAAGGAAACTTGTGGGTATTACTTCTATCATCTCGAGGACCAAAAGGTCTTTGTAGCTAAGAGAGCAGTGTTCCTTGAGAAGGAACACATTCTTGACGGAGACAGTGGGAGAATGATAGAATTGAGCGAGGTTGGAGAACCAAGCTCAAGCACCACTCTACAGCCCGAGTCTGTTCAGGTATCTAATACACAAGTTTCAACTTTACGCAGGTCTGATAGAGTATCCCATCCTCCTGAGAGATATGTGGGACATATTAGAGTAGAGGATGTAGAGGATATTGATCCTCAGACCTACGAGGAGGCTATTATGAGTATAGACTCCGGGAAGTGGAAAGAAGCCATGAATTCTGAGATGGATTCTA
Source organism: Musa acuminata AAA Group (assembly GCF_036884655.1). Lineage (NCBI taxonomy): Eukaryota > Viridiplantae > Streptophyta > Magnoliopsida > Zingiberales > Musaceae > Musa > Musa acuminata. Next base: position 39,375,204 of record NC_088357.1, read on the forward strand.
TGTACTCAAATAAGGTTTGGAACCTAGTTGATGCACCCGAAGGTATTGTACCCATCGGTTGCAAGTGGATCTTTAAGAAAAAGATCGGAGTAGATGGAAAGGTAGAGACCTATAAAGCAAGGCTAGTGGCTAAGGGGTATCGTCAAAGGCAAGGTGTTGACTACGACGAAACTTTCTCACCCGTAGCAATACTAAAATCCATCAGAATTCTATTGGCTATTGCAGCACACTATGATTATGAGATCTGGCAGATGGATGTGAAAACCGCATTCCTCAACGGGAACCTGGAGGAGGAGGTGTATATGATGCAACCTGAGGGATTCGTGTCCAAGAACTGCCCAGATAAGGTGTGTAGGTTGCTTAGATCCATTTATGGACTAAAGCAAGCTTCCCGAAGTTGGAACATAAGATTTGATGAGGCAATCAGATCTTATGACTTCGTTAAGAACGAAGATGAGCCTTGTGTATACAGAAAGGTAAGTGGGAGCGCTATTAGCTTTTTGGTGTTATATGTGGATGACATCCTCATCATTGGGAATGACATAGGAATGCTATCCACAATAAAGGCTTGGTTATCTAGACACTTCTCCATGAAGGACTTAGGAGAAGCATCTTATATCTTGGGGATTAGAATCTATAGAGATAGATCCAAAAGGATGCTTGGCTTGTCCCAGTCCAGGTACATAGAAACTATTGTCAAAAGGTTTGGCATGGAAAATTCCAAAAGAGGTCTCATACCGATGAGACATGGGATATCGCTTTCTACGAGTATGTCCCCAAAGACTCCAAAAGAAAGGGCGAACATGGATATGATACCTTATGCCTCAGCAATAGGGTCTATCATGTATGCCATGCTATGTACTAGGCCTGATATAGCGCATGCTCTGAGTGTCACGAGCAGGTATCAGGCGGATCCAAGCTTGGAGCACTGGAAAGCAGTAAAGTGTATCCTTAAGTACTTGAGAAGGACTAAGGATCTTTTACTAGTATATGGAGGTAATAGCCTTAAGGTTGAAGGCTACACTGACTCAAGTTTTCAGTCTGATGTCGATGATAGCAAGTCGAATTCAGGGTATGTGTACACCTTGAATGGAGGAGCAGTGTGCTGGAAGAGTTCCAAGCAAGATACCACTGCTGACTCGACCACAGAGGCGGAGTACATTGCTGCATCAGATGCAGCAAAGGAGGGAGTCTGGTTGAAGAAGTTCATCACAGATTTGGGAGTCGTGCCGGATAGTGAGGAGCCGATTTCCCTATATTGCGACAACAACGGGGCAATTGCTCAAGCGAAGGAACCTAGGTCTCATCAGAAATCTAAGCATGTTCTGAGGAGGTTCCACCTTATCAGAGAGATCGTGACCCGAGGAGATGTAGCAGTGGAAAGAGTTCCATCCGAAGATAACATTACAGATCCACTAACAAAGCCATTGTCTCAGATTGTCTTTGAGCGTCACAGGGGTCTGATGGGGATCAGACACATAGGTGATTGGCTTTAGGTCAAGTGGGAGATTGCTAGTCATAAGTGCCCAGCAAGCCAATCACGTGAGTGATGGCACGTGTGACTTGATACAGAATCTTTTTGCTTATTATATTTTTGGCGTATATCACTTTATAACTATTGCATAAATGCATATGTATTGTGATGTCCTTGGATTTGTGCAATGGGAATCGGATCGTGATGAGATCACGATAATGAGATCGATTCACCTTTAAACACGTATCCTAAATAATCCCGGTCATAGGTTACTCGAGAGGGACATCATGATAACCGGATAGACTGGTGTGCTGTATACCCGTCCATATGATGGATGCAGCTGGTCTCATAGCTGCTCGTGTAGGGACACTAGGGATACAGTACAGGTGCTCATTGGAGAATGAGTTCACTGATTGATCCGCTTACGGAATGCTGGATGGTTGATGATGCCTTATTGTCAGACAACGATTCCGTAGTCCTAGTGGTGTATTTGGTTCTTAGACTTGAGACACCAAGGATGTCCTGTATGAGTGCTCCACTCTTTGATACCAGACTTATAGGTTTGGCTGTTCCCAGATCTAGTACAGTTGGTCATTGGGAGTGGTAGTCGACCTTACGAGGGCTATTGAGTGTCGATAGAGGATCATCCACTCTCGGTATCATGAGAGGAATATCCCATGTGTTCTTGCTCAGACAAATCCCTGGCCAGGGTCATTCGGGTTGAGAGAGAAAGAGTTCTCCGGGAGAATCCGATTAGAGCGAGACTCGAGTAGAAACCGTATGGGTCTGACAGCACCATGCTCGATATACGGTCTCTGGGATATTAGATGGATGAGGGACTATAGGTACATGGTAACTGAGGACAGACAGGTCCAATGGATTGGATTCCCCTGTATCGTCTGGGGACTACGGCGTAGTGGCCTAGTACTTCCGTAGTCGATGAGTCGAGTGAATTATTACAGAGATAATAATTCACTTAGTTAGAAGGAGTTCTGACAGGTATGACTCACGGCCAGCTCGATATTGGGCCTAGAGGGTCACACACATATGGTAGGCATTGCGATGAGTAGAGGTTCGGATATGAGATATCCGACGGAGCCCTTGTCTTATTGGATGCAGATCCAATACCCACTAGGGAAAGGACCCATTAGGGTTTTGACACGGGATCTCTATAAATAGGAGGGATTCACAGCCTCATAGGCTAGAGTCTTTGCTTGCCCTTCCTATTCTCCTCTCCCTCTCCACCTCAGAGTAGGCCTGGAGTTTTGAGGAGCGTCGTCGCAACCCTGCTGTGTGGATCACCGCTAGAGAGGAGGACGCTTGACCTCCTTCACCCTCTCCTAAGGGTCTGCAAGGAAACAGGGATATACGATCTCCCTAGGTAACACAATCTCTATACGCAGTTTTGTGTTTTACGGATTTTTGCGCACCAATCTTCGCACGACGATGAACATCTTTTTGGGAATCGGGGATTTTTGTTTTCTTGTTCTTCCGCTGCGCATATGATGTCGCCCCCTATGATTTCCCAACAACCGCCAGTCCACTGTCAGTGTCAGACACTGACAGGCGGTGGCACCGCCAACATCGGGAACCAAAGAGAATTCAAATTTTGGAGCCCAAATTTGAGTTCTCTTGAGGCCTATAAATACCTCTCAAATCTCAACTGAGATTACAACCTTTTGAAAAGCAATAGTTTGAGTTAAGAGTCGTAGAATAGCCTTTGCAAGCTTTGATTTTCATATTGCTTAAGTGTTCACCTCCTCCCATCTTGTTGAAAAGAATTGTAAGAGTGTGAACCACTTGTAAAGGTTGTAAGAGGGGTATTAGTCCTTCCCCTACAAGAAATTTGCTAGTGGAAGTTAGAAGCCTCTTCGAAGAAGGCTTTGCAAGTGGATGTAGGTCATTGTGACCGAACCACTTTAAAAACTACTGCGTTATCTGGTTTGCATCCTACTCTTGCCATTTACATACTGTAAACTTCTCTACTTAGTTACTACGCTTCCATACGTTTCTAAGTTATCAAGCTTCTAAAATCGGTTTCCATTGATATTGCTTTTCATCGTACGAAAGATTTATCAAAATTGAAATTTTAATCCGCTCCACTAATTCACCCCCCCCCCCCTTAGTGCTGCTCCGATCCTAATAATTGGTATCAGAGCCACGTTTTTCTACTTTGGTTTAACACCTAAATAGAAATGGCTCTTTACGGCTTTCAAGAGGGTCACTCTCTCATTTGTCCTCTCTTTTTCAATGGGACGAACTACACTTATTAGAAAACTCGAATGAGAGTTTTCTTACTTTCTTTGGATTTGAATTTATGGCACATAGTCGACAATGGATTTGAAATATCTTCTCTTCCAATGAACCATTGGAATGATTTGGAGAATAAGATGTTTTCTTTAAACGCAAAGGATATGAATGCCTTATTTTGCTCTTTGGACAAAAATGAGTTCAATCGGGTTTCTTTATGCGAAACGACTTTCGACATATGACACATTCTTGAAATCACACACGAAGGCACTTCTAGAGTTAAAGATTCGAAAATCAACATTTTAATGCATGATTTCAAGTTTTTTCGAATGAAGCCGAGCGAAACCATTGTTGACATGTACACCCGTTTTATTGATGTTGTCAATGGTTTACAAGCTCTTAGCAAATGTTTCTCGAATTTTGAACTTGTTAGTAAAGTTTTACGATCACTTTCTAAAGCTTGGGAATAAAAAATAATGGCAATACAAGAAACAAAAGATTTAAATATTTTTCCACTTGAAGAACTTATCGGCTCATTGATGACATATGAAATGGTGCGTAATACACATGATGAACACAATGAACACTTGAACCACCTTCCAAAGAATAGGAAGGATTTGGAACTCTGGACAAATGAATACCACTTGAGTGATGACTCAAGTGATGAGGACAATGATGAACTTGAACTTCGAACACCAACTCTTAATAAGTTCATTAAATAAAAATCTAAAATAAATAATAAACTTGAACAGAGGAAGAGGCCAAAGAAAAGGAAGGCACCCAAGGATGAATCAAGAACTTCTAAAGGTGAAACGGCGAATTGGGCTTTGATGGGCTTCGACTACAAGGTAAGTAACTCAACTCTCTTGAATTATTTTGAAATTACTTGAAGTTTTTCATGAGTGCTTAATTTAGATAGTAGGAATAGGAAATAAAAAATTATTTTTCAAAAATTATATCTTGTTTTTCTTTTTAGCATCTTTGAAAAATAAAAAATTTGATCATGAAAAGTATATTGCTAAGGTTTCATGCATGTTATGTTTTGAAATGTTGAATGATGTATGCAACATTAGGGATGATAATTATATGATATGTGATAGTGCTTAGGATTAATCCATGCATGTGTATCTTGATGATTTTACACTATTACATGCCTTAATAACATGTTGGAAATTATGTGTTTTGGATACAAAAATTTTCATGATCATGAGCATGTTTTAACTTCATGATTGAATTTGAAAATCTATAGCAAAACCATGTCCGAATGCATGAAAGTGTTAAAATTTATTTTCGGATTTTCTTGATCCTAACAATTCATTTTTGAGAATCTATTGATCTTGATGGTTTTATGATGAAATTTATTTTTCGATCCTAAATGTTGATACATGTTTTTATTTAACATAAATGAAAAAGCATGCTAACATAAAATTAATCACTTAAAATAAAATACATAAAAAAAAAGAAAAATATATTATCAATGAAATCATGAATCTACTTATGTTACGAATTTTGTGAACCATAAAAATGATTTTGGTGATTTGAATTTGAGATGAGTTTTATCAAAATCATGATCTTGATTTCTTAGAATAACATGATATTTCCCTTGTTGATTATCTCGATTATTTAAAAGGAGATTTATCGAAATGATTCATGAAATTTTTGATTCATGACTTGATCCTTCATTTGTTTATAAGATGGTTGAAATCCGTGTACCTTTGAATTCTTCCCTTCTCCTTTCGATTTTTGAATTCATGCATGTTATATGTTGAAGATTTGAAACCATGTTTTGATATCATGCATACCCAAGAAATATTGATTTAATAAATTGAATGATTTGAAAATGAATGATGACTTTTCTCTTGAATGTAACTTGTGATATTCTTTATGAATCATCATCTTGATTTCTCGATAATCGATACATGAAATTTTAGTGTGAATCAAGATCTTGTTCTTTGAACTCCCATGTTTCTTATTATTGTTTACTAAAGAAGAAAATTTCTGAAATGAATCATGATTTTTTTTTAATTATAATTTTTATGATTCATAAAGAATTGAGAGATTAAACAATCTATCTATGTTTTTTTTTTATGAAACTCTTGAAAATGATTTTGATTTGACGATTTGAATTTGAATAAGACTTATCTTGATTTTTTGAAATTTATAACTTATGACTTCTTATGCAAGAATCAAGGTACTATAACATTTAATCTCCTACATTTCTTTTTGATATTTATAAAAATAAAGGAGAATTATTGAAATAAATCATGTCTGTTGGTATTTAAATGGTCTTATCTTTGATGATATGATTTCTTTGTATCTATGATACAAATGCCTTAATATGATTGAATCACTGTTATAAAAGAAAAAGGAATTTGATAGCTTGCTAATTGCAAAAATATACGCTAGCTTGAATGATAAAACATGAGATTGTCTATAGTGCAAATTTATTATTATCATGATGTGTAGATTGAAATAATGATTAGAATATTGATGTAATTATAAATGATGATTTTGTATTATGTATAAAATACTCTTGATATTATTTTGATGCATACAAATGAAAAGTTATGAACATGGTAGGATATAATTTGACAAAATTGATACCATCATTATTTGAAACATTTATGATTTGAAATTATGCATGCAATTGCTTTTTATTGTGATGATATATGCATATAATGTGTATCATGAATGCTCAAAATGATGAATGCTTGGTATCATGATCAAAATATTGATAAATGCTATGATTTATTTCCAAAATGATGTATCATGTATGATATGCTCATAATGTTGATTGATTTATTCAATATCGTGTATGAATGAAATATAAGGTTTTTGAAATAGTGCATATTTTAATTTGAAAATATAATGATGCACAAATAATATTGATACTTACCTTTGTCATAATTGATGTAAAGGGTCTTCCCTTCTTTTTGACAGTGATAAAGGGGGAGATAGCTAGCTTGCACAAGTCAAGAATATGCAAAAACTTGATTGCTAGCTTGCCTATCTTAAGTAGCAAATATTACTAATTTGCTTATTTCAAGAAGCAAAAGTTATCTTCTTAAACATCACTATCTTGCCTATCTCAAGAAGCAACACTTGCAACCTGCACATTACAATAGGAAGCAAGAATCGATAGCTTACACACTTCAACAAGAAAGCTATCTTGTATTTGCTTTCGAAATTTTTGCTAGCTTGTATGTTGTAAAATTTCTCACTTTTTCAAACACTTTGCTAGCTTGCACTTTATAAAGGAAGCGAAAATAGCACTTCTCAAAAGAGAAGAAAGAACTTACTATCTTGAACTTCATAAAAATTTGCTACCTTGCATGATGTAAAATTTGCTAAGATCACTATCTCAAAAGAGTTGCTATCTCAAAAAAAGCAAATGTGCTATCTTACCTATCTCAAAATACAAAACATGCTAACTTGTTACGGAAGCAAAATTGCTAGCTCAAACATTGCAAAGGAAGCAAAAATTTGCTAGCTTGCAACTTGCATATCATGAAAATTGTTAGCTTGTAGTCTAAAGAGAAGCAATTAGTTGTTATCTCAAGAAAAGCAAACATGCTAAACTTACACATCTTTAATTGCTAGATTGCATAGTGATAAAATTTGATACTATGTTTTTCATGCAATGTATGGAACTTTTTATCTCTAAACACATAAGAGTAGGAACTTCTCCTTTTTGTTGATGACAAAGGGGGAGAAGTATGATGACATGACATGTTATGCATAAGTTTATGATGACATGTTGCTTGGATTCTTGAATCCAAGAGTTTCTATCAATAAGCCATATTGATAGGGGGAGTTTGTTTAAACTCCGGGAGTTAAGGTTAACTCCGTCATCAAGTGGTTGTCATCATCAAAAAGGGGGAGATTGTTGAATCTCATATTTTGATGATGAAACCACTTGATATGTGTTTATGATTTAATCTGTGTTTTGAGTGACGTAGGATGCTTCGATCAGGATGAGACAATTAAAGCAGGAGGAATTGACGTTGCGCCGGAGGAGATCACGTTAGGATATTGGACGGCAGAACGCTTCGGACATCGGGCATCGGGCCAAGGAGAGCGGAATTGCGCCAAGGATATCGGGGTTGCGGAGGTCAACCGCTGATTGGGAAACAAGCCACAAGAGAGGACGAAACACCAACCAATGACGTGCCGGGCAACAGAATGTCAATTCGCATTGTAATAATTATCTAGATCGGAGTAGAGTTTTAGTTTGTGTGTGCAGGATTAACTACGATAACGATGAAGACATAAAGCAAAACAAAGTGTCGGAGTCAAGCACGAAGGATTCATTGCGAGTTCGAGAGTTCGACGGAAGTCCGAAGGTTCGTCGGGAATGCTGCCAAAACTAGCCGAGAATGAGTAGGGAGCTTGCCGAAGGGTTTTTCGGAAGCTCGCCGGAAGGTTCGTTGGAAGTTCGCGGAGCTCGTCGAGAAAGATCGGAGCTTGCCGAAGAAGCTCGTTGGAACTCGTCAAGATTAAATCGTGAAGTCTAGGAGCTTGTTGGGAGTCCGCAGGATGGTTTCCGAGAGTTTATCGAAAAACCGTCGGAAGTTCGCCGGAAGCTCGCCGGAAGAAGTCTTGACTTACGGACTTTGTAATAGCTTATAAAATATCTTTAAATTCATAGTTAGCATGTTACTTAGGGTTAGGATTAGGTGTTAATCCTATAAACCAAGTAGGGGTCAATTGGGCTCTAGTTCGGACTGGTTTGGGCCAATTTTGGAGCCTAACCAGTGAGCTGAAATAGTGTAGGCAGTGGCACCGCCTAGCACCCGAGAGCCAGGCGATGGCACCGCCTGGGTTGGGCGGTGGCACCGCTAGTCCACTGTCAGTGTCAGACATTGACAAGTGGTGGCACCGCCACTGATAGTCGGTGGCACCGCCAGCATCGGGAACCAAAGAGAATTCAAATTTTGGAGCCCAAATTTGAATCCTCTTGAGGCCTATAAATACCCCTCAAATCTCAGTTGAGATTACAACCTTTTGAAAAGCAATAGTTTGAGTTAATAGCCTTAGAATAGTCTTTGCAAGCCTTGTTTTTCATATTGCTTAAGTGTTCACCTCCTCCCATCTTGTTGAAAAGAATTGTAAGAGTGTGAACCACTTGTAAAGGTTGTAAGAGGGGTATTAGTCCTTCCCCTACAAGAAATTTGCTAGTGGAAGTTGGCAGCCTTTTCGAAGAAGGCTTCGCAAGTGGATGTAGGTCATTGTGACCGAACCACTTTAAAAACTACTGCGTTATCTGGTTTGCATCCTACTCTTGCCATTTACATACTGTAAACTTCTCTACTTAGTTACTACGCTTCCATACATTTCTAAGTTATCAAGCTTCTAAAATCGGTTTCCATTGATATTGCTTTTCATCGTACGAAAGATTTATCAAAACCAAAGTTTTAATCCGCTGCACTAATTCACCCCCCCCCTCTTAGTGCCGCTCCGATCATAGGAGATTTGGTTATCATAGGAGAAATACATCGAGAAGGTATTGGATATGTTCAATATAAGCAACACAAAACTAGTTGGTTCTTCTCTTTTAAGTCACTTTATGTTATGCTCAATGCAAAGTCTATCAAGTGATGAGGAGAAGGAGAAAATGCAAAAGGTTCCTTTTACTTCAGTAGTCAGAAGTTTGATATATGTCATGGTATGTATGAGGACGGATATCGCATATGAAGTTGGTGTTGCTAGTAGATTTCTTACAAATCTAAGCAAAAAACATTAGGTAGCAGTAAAGTTGATCTTTTGATATCTCATAGAGAGCTCCAAAGTTTGTTTAAGCTTTGAAAGTGGACCACATGTGTTGATATGTTGCATAGATGTAGATATTATAAGAGATATTAATATGAAAAAGAGAGTGATGTAGATATTATAAGAGATATTAATATGAAAAAGAGAGTGTGTAGCGTATCACATGTGTCATCACTCTCATGATTGGCTTGTAGGACACTTGTAACTAGCAAAACGAACGACTTCAGATCATTGTGTATACATCAAACGGTTTAGTGAGGATTTTATTATTCTCTTACTTTGTGTTGATGACATGCTTATCGTTGGGAAAAATATGTCTATAATTGAGAGGTTGAAGAAGGAACTGATTGAGGCCTTTGCAATGAAGGACATGGGGCTAGCAAAGCAAATACTGGGTTTATAGATTTTCCATGTTAGAAAAAATAAGAAGATTTGATTGTCATAGGAGAAATACATCGAGAAGGTATTGGATAGGTTAAATATAAGCAATACAAAACTAGTTGGTTCTCCTTTTTTAAGTCACTTCAAGTTGTGCTTAAAGCAAAGTATATCAAGTGATGAGGAGAAGGAGAAAATACAAAAGGTTCCTTACGCTTTAGTAGTCAGAAGTTTGATATACACCATGGTATGTGTGAGGCCAGATACACATATGAAGTAGGTGTTGCTAGTAGATTTCTTATAAATCCAAGCAAAGAGCACTAGTGAAGTGGATCTTTAGATATCTCATAGAGAGCTCCAAAGTTTGTTTAAGCTTTGAAAGTGCACCACCTGTGTTGGCATATTGCATAGATGTAGATATTGTAAGAGATATTGATAAGAAAAAGTTTATATCATGTTTTGTACTCACCTTTATAGCGGAAGCTGTGGCATGACAATTTAAATTACAAAATTGTATTACTCTCTCTACCATATGTTAGGATCGGAGTGGCACTAAGAGGGGAGGGTGAATTAGTGCAGTGAATTAAAACTCGTAAGTTTGAAAACAATTTTGTAAATGCGTAGAGATTTCGATTCAACAAAGAATGACTTGGTAAAAGTAGCTCGAGTAAAGTAAGGAGATGAAAACTAAAAGCTTGCTACTATGTAAATAAAGGTTTCAGAAAGGTAAACATTCACACATTCAAGGAACACACCAATTTAAAGTGGTTCGGTCAAATGACCTATATCCACTTGCGAAGCCTTTTTCGATAAGGCTCTCAACTTTTTCTAGCAAATCACTTTGAAGGGGAAGGACAAATACCCCTCTTACAACCTTTTACAAGTGGTTCACACTCTTACAAATTTTTCAAAGAGAAAGAGGGAGGTGAACACTTAAGCTATTGAAAACAAGACTTGCTAAATACTTTGCTAAGGCTTTTTCTCAATCTCTAACTTCTCAAAGGTTGTATTCTCTGCTGAGAATTGAGGGGTATTTATAGACCCTAAGAGGATTCAAATTTGGGCTCTAAATTTTGAATTCCTCTTAGATTCTCGGAGCTAGCGGTGCCATCGCCTAGTCCGACAGTAACACCGCCTGATCATTTGGGCTTTGAGCGGTGCCACTATCTAGTCTAGTGGTGCCACCATCTAGACTATTTTAGCTCACTGGTTGGGCTCCAAACTTGGCCCAAATCAGTCCAAACTCGAGCCCAATTGGCCCCTAACCGGGTTATAGGATTAACCCTTAATCTTCACCCTAATTACATGTAAACTATGAAATTAAGACATAGTCCTAAGCAAGTTTTTAACTGGTAACATCAAGTTTCCTTCTGGCGAGCTTTCTAGCGATCTTCTGGTGGACTTTCGATATACCCTCAGATTTCTTCCTGTGGACTCCCAATAGGCTCCTGATCTTATGGCGAGTTCAGGAGTCTTTGGTAAGTAGCCGAACCTTCTCGATGATCTCCGTGAACCTCCGACGATCTCTTCGGTGAACTTCCGAAAACTTCGGCAAGTCCCCGATTTCTTCTCGGTTGGTTTCGCCAGCACTTCCGACGAATCTTCGGACTCTCGGCAGACTCTCGAACACCTATCAAACTTGACTCCGGTAGACTTGCTTTATGTCTTCAAGCTATTGTAGTTAATCCTGCACATGTAAAACAAAACTTCGATCTAGACAATTACTCCTAAGCAATCAAGTTGTTTAGCATATCATTGGTCCCTCGACACTTCGTCCGATTCTTCGGTGCATCATCCTCTCGTGCGGCCTATTGCCCAATCGGTCAGTTGACTCCGCAACTTCGATATCCTTGGCACAATACCCACTCTTCTTGGCCCGATGCCCAAATCCACGGCCCGAAGCCTTCTGTCGATACGTCGACTGATCCACCGGCCTGACGTCCAATCTTCTTACATGTTTCTCCAGCACAACATGATTTTCCTGCTATAATTGTCTCATCCTGATCAAAGCATCCTACGTCACTTAAAAATGCAGATTAAAACATAAACACATATTGATTGGTTTCATCATCAAATTCTGAGATTCAACAATCTCTCCCTTTTTGATGATGACAACCAATCGATGACGGAGTTAACCTTAACTCCCGGAGTTTAAACAAACTCCCCCTATCAATATACCATATTGATAGAAACTCTTGGATTTAAAAATCCAAGCAACATGTCATGATAAATTCATTACATATAATTAACATACTTCTCCCCCTTTGTCATCAACAAAAAAGAGAAGTACCACAATCAAGTGTTTGTGATATACAAGTTCAACTCATTGCATGAAAAACATAATATCCATTTTTATCATCATGCAAGCTGTAAGCTTGAAAATTTAGCAAGTGTTATATCGTGCTTAGAACATTCAAGCTATCAAGTTGTAGATATTAAAGTTTTACAACATACAAGCTAGCAAATTTAAAGATGTGTAAGTTGGCATATTTGCTTTTCTTTGCAATGTACAAGATAGCATTTCTTTGTAATGTTCAAGATAGCAAGTTCTACATCATGCTAGCTAGCAAATTAGAGATGTTCAAGAACGCAACTCTTGCTTCTTGAAATATGCAAGTTGCAAGCTAGCAAATTTTTGCTTCATTTGCAATGTTTGACCTAGCAATTTTGCTTTCATTGCAAAGTACAAGTTAGCATGTTTTGTATCTTGATATAGGCAAGATTACACTTTTGGTATGCAAATTTATAGTATGCAAGTTATCAACTTTTATTGCTTCCTTTGCAATGTTTGAGCTAGCAATTTTGCTTCCCAAAGTGCAAGGTAGCATATTTTGTATCTTTAGATAGGCAAGATTGCACTTTTGGTATGAAAATTTATAGTATGCAAGTTATCAACTTTTACACATAAAATGTTTACAAAAAGATGTGCAAGATGGACTATTTTGCCTCTTTTCGAAATGTGTAACTTGGCACATATTGCTTCTTTTGAGATTTGCAAGATAGCACTTTTGCTTCTTCTTGAAGTATGCAAGCTAGCTAGCAAGCTAGCAAAATTTGCTCCCCCTATGTCATTGTCAAATAGAAGGGAATAACAATACAATTATGTAATTCATTTCCTTTTACTATAATCTTCAAATCATGACAAGGGTAAATAACAAAGATGAAAAATGAATGTCAAAAGACATATATCATTTTTGACAAATTTCTTCTTTTGTAAATAGAAAGCATGATAGGAAACAATCTTGATTCAAAGAGAAAACTCAAAGTTATAAATTATCAAGATGTCAAGTAGCATATCATAGTTTAAAAGAATAAGTTTCTTATTAGTTAATAGCAAAAAGAATTGTAGGAGAACAAAATCTCAATTCATACATATAAAATCTTATGATTCACATAGAAGATCTCCTCTTTTATAAAACTAGAGAATCATGATGAAGAATCTTGATTTACATAAAGTTTCAAAACATAATTATCAAGATCATGAATACTAAAAGACCATGAAACATTTCGACAAATCTTCTTTTAAATAGAAAACAATCTTGATTCATTCAATAGAAAATTCAAATTATAATTGTGAGAAATCAAGATCGTGATTTCAATAAAACCCATTAAATTCAAATCATTTTCATAATCCATGAGATTAATAAAAATAATACAAATGGATACATCAAAATCAATAAGATAGAGAAAAATAATTTTCAAGAAAAATGTTCTTCTCTTTTAGTTGTTTCAATTCATGTGATTTATTTCATTCAAGTATGCCCTTTTTATTTATGTCAAATAAAAACATGTATTATGTTTAAAGTCCAAAGTGCGAGATTTATTATGATAAGGATCAATAAGATACTTTCATTATGGTAAAAATCGATAATCCGTAAATCACAAGATTCATCATGCATAATTTAAAAAATCTCATGCATAGAACAAAATCATCAATCATGATATCAAAACATTTATCATTTAAAGTATTCATGATACACATCATATGCAATAGATCACATACATTATCATAATAAAAAGCATAAGTATTGCATGCATCATTCCAAATCATAAATATTTCAAATCATGATGGTATTAATTTATCAAATTGCATCCTACCATGCATGATCATAACTTTTCATTTGTATGCATCAAAATAATATCAAGAGTATTTCATGCATAATTTTATATCACCACATAAGGAATATCAAGAAGAAAATAATTGGGTGATGAGATAAATATTTCATGAATACAAGGAATTGCATAAAAATTATATCATGAAAGATTAGAACATGTGAATACCAAAAGGCATGATTTCTTTTTGAAAAACCTACTCATAAATAATCAAAAGAAAATCTTAGGAGATCGATTAATGAAAAAATCTTGATTCATAATAAATCTTAATTTGTAAATATTATGGAATCAAGATCATGATTTTGGATAAAACTCATTCAAATTCAAATCGTCCAAATCATCAAAATCTCAACATTTCTTTCAAGAGATTCAAAATGGCATAAATAATTTTATTGGTCTCTCAAGTAGAAATCAATAATATAGAGAAAAAGAAAATTTTTAATAAATAATTATTTCCTCCTTTTGTTTCAACTTATTGATTGATTCCATACATGCATGTCCTTTTCTTTCAAATCCATGCATCATCGTTTAAAACGGAAAGATAAAAAATCATCAAGATAAAAAAAAGTGCAACACATAATTCAAAAAAATAATTTCAACTCATTACTTCAAGTCATGATTTCATTTAATCAAAATCGAATAACTTCAAGACCAATAAATCATCATGTATAATAATCATCAAGTATGATACAAACTTTTCAAAACATTTACCATGATAAGGCATATAAGCCAAAGAAATTATTAAATAAAAAGCATATTCATCAATGATGGTTTCATTGGGCATAAGGTATTTTCAACCAAAATCATTTTGTTATTTGTTGTAGTCATTGTTGAATCTCGGATTTTGATGATGAAGTCAATTGTCATTTGTTACCTAATCCATATGTTGAGATAAGTGTGTAGGATTAACTACGATGGAAGAAAGACATGCAGCAAGAGTTACGCCGGAGTCCAGACTATGATCACATTGGGAGTTCGAGAGTTCGACGGAAGTCCGGACGATCGTCAGAGGTTCTGCGGGAATAAATCTGAGAAGTCTAGGAGCTTGCCAAAGAAGCTCATCGGATCTTGCCAAGTGGATCATCGCAAGTCTAGGAGTTTGCCGGAAGTCCGTCGGAGCATCGACGAAGGTTCGTCGGATGTTCGCCGGAAGAAGCGATTGACGCACCGGAGCAATTTGTAGTAAATGTCTTAAGAAATGTCGTGGTTAGCATGTAGATTAAGTTATGAATGGGATGTGATCCCATTAACTTAATTTGGGGGCAATTGGGCCTTTGATAGACCTAAATTGGGCCGAATGGATCGACCCATTCGGACCAAAATTCCTGCCAAGCGGTGGCACCGCCAGGGTCGGCAGTGGCACCGCCCAAGAGATGGTCTCCCAGGAAAGCTGGGCGGTGCAACCGCCCAGGTTAGGCGGTGGCACCGCCTGGGCTCAGTCTCCGAGCGAGACTAGGAAGTGCAACCGCCCCTGATAAGTGGTGGAACCGCCTGAGCTCGGTCTCCGAGCTTTACCAGGAGGTGCAACCGCCCCTGTTAGGCAGTGGCATCGCCTAGAGGTTCAGTCTCCGAGCTGCTAGGTGGTTGTACCACCCTAGTCAGGAGGTGGTACCGCTAGGACCCCGAAAATCCGGGAAAAGATGAGCTCCAAATTAAAACTCGTTTGGGGCCTATATATACCCTACCCTTTCCTACATTAAAGGGCACCGAAAGTTTGATCTTACTCTATGATTTTAGAGCTCAAAAGTGTTGTAAAGTCTAGATGTTCTCCTCTATCTTTTCTTCCAAGTTTTGATCTTTCAAGAGAGGAGAGAAAATTTTTTAAGGGTTGACTCCTAAGCCCGTCAAAAGGAGTGAACTATAAAAGGGTGGTTGGCCTTCGCCTATTGAAGGAAGGCCTCTAGTGGACGTCGGTGACCACATTGGTGGAGGAAGTCAAAAGTGGATGTCGGTCAAGATTGACCGAACCACTCTAAATCTCGGTTTGCATTTACTTTTAGCATCTGATCTATACCGCAAACCTCCTTAGTAGCTTACTGTCTTCTACTCATTTACGAACGTGTTTCATAGTTAAGTATTTTCTGAATCGGTGTTAAGACGAAAATCAATTTTATCATACGAACATCATATTTCAGTTTGTGCTTACATTCTAATTTCTATCTTAACTGCAAACTGCCTTCCTTACTTTACTTCAAATATGTTTCCATAAGCTTTCAAAGTTATTATTTGCACGAAACGACTTTTACGCCGGAATCATATTTCAACGTACGAACGCAGTTTTAATCGTTGAAAGTTTTCTGTTGAACTAATTCACCCCCCCCCCCCCCCCTCTTAGTGCTCTTGATCCTAACAATTGGTATCAGAGCGAGGTTAACTCTCAAATGGATTAAAACCCAAGAGAGATGGCATACGCCGAAAACCAAGAGGGCCACTCTATTACTTGTCCACCCATGTTCAATAGGACAGACTACACCTATTGGAAGACCTGAATGAGGATCTTCCTTATTTCAATGGATTTTGAACTTTGGAATCTTGTCGAAAATGGATTTTCGAAGTCTTCTCTTCCAATGATTGATTGGAATGAATTAGAGAAGAAGACTTTCGCTCTTATTGCAAAGGCTATGAATGTCTTATTTTGTGCGCTTGATAAAAATGAGTTCAATCGTGTTTCAGTTTGTGAAACCGTGTTTGATATTTAGCATACACTCAAAGTGACTCACGAAGGCACAAGTAGAATGAAAAAGTAAAAAATCAATCTTTTAATACATTCTTTTGAACTTTTCCGAATGAAACCGAGCGAGACTATTGGTGACATGTACACCCATTTCATGGATGTCGTCAATGGTATAAAAGGACTCGACAAAAGTTTTTCGGATTTTGAGCTCGTAAATAAGATTCTAAGATCCCTTCCTAAGAGTTGGGACCCTAAAGTCACTGCTATTCAAGAGGCTAAAGATTTAAACAACTTCTCTCTTGAAGAACTAATCGGGTCATTAATGACCTATGAAATGACTTGCAAGGCTCATGAGGAGCAAGAAGACATCCTTCCAAAGAACAGGAAAGATATGACACTTAGAACTTTAGATGACCACTTGAGAGAAAACTCAAGTGATGAGGACTGTGACGATGTCGTGGCACTTCTAACAAGGAAATTCAAAAAATTCATTAAGAAAAACAAGTTTAAAAATGATACAAAAAATAAATTTGAACCCAAAAAGGACCAAGTTATTTGCTACGAGTGCAAAAGGCTGGGACACTACAAAAGTGATTGTCCCCAAGCCAAGAAGAGAACATCAAAGAAGAAGGCGCTCAAAGCAACATGGGATGACTCGAGCGCGTCCGAAGAAGAGGAGTCTAACACCGAGCAAGTTGCTCATTACGCCTTAATGGCCATTGGAGAAGAGATAATGAATTTAATTGATGTAGATTTATCATTTGACAAATTATTGAATGCCTTCCATGACTTATTTGATGAATGTAAGATTATTAGTAGAAAATACAAATTGCTAAAAAAGGAGCATGATACTCTTACTTGTAATTTTGATAAGTTAAAAACTGAATGTCATGATAGTTTAGGTTCATGTATAAAATGCCATGATCTAGAAACTCTCCAAAAAGAAAACTTGCTACTTAAGAACACATTGAAGAAATTCGAGGTTGGTAGCAAGTCTTTGAATATGATACTTGCAAACAAAGGTCATGTTCTCAAAAGAAGTGGAATCGGATTTGTGAGAAGTCCTCACCAAAATCCAACCACCTTCATAAAAGGTCTCATCTTATATGTTCGGCACCAAAGCAAATGCAACTTTTGTTGCAAACATGGACATAAAACGTATCATTGTCCATTCAAGAAAATTAGCCCGAACAAACTGATTTGGGTTTCTAAAGGAACCATGATAAACTCTATGTAATATAATAAACAATGTAGATCAATTTTTGATGTACCCAAAAGTAAATGGGTACCTAAAAATTATCCTTTCTTGTAGAGATATACACCATCACAAGCTAGGAGTAAGAGATGGTACCTTGATAGTGGATGCTCAAGACATATGACCGGAAATCCATCTCAATTCTCTAAGCTCACTAGTATAGACGAAGGCTATGTCACCTTCGGAGACAACAATAAGGGTAAAATCATTGGCAAAGGAACTATAGGTAACAAATCTAACTTCTTTATTGAAGATGTTTTATTAGTTGATGATTTAAAACATAACCTCTTGAGTATTAGTCAATTATATGATAAATGATATATCATTAAATTCGAATCTAATGCTTGCATCATTGAAAAACCACACAAAAACACATATATGATTGCATTAAAACAAAATAATGTATACACCATTGACATCAATGATCTTTGCAATGAAATGTGTTTCTTGGTTTTGAATGAGGATGCTTGGCTTTGGCATAGGAGATTAGATCATGCTAGTATGAAACTAATCACTCAAATATCATCCAAAGAACTTGTACGAGGAATTCCTCGTATCAAGTTCATCAAAGATAAAGAGTGTGATGCTTGTCAATTAGAAAAATAAATTAAGAGTAGTTTCAAATCTAAGAATCAAATAAGCACATCTAGGCCCTTACAATTGATCCATATGGACTTGTTCGGACCAATCTCTACATCAAGCCTAGGAGGTAGCAAATACGCCTTTGTCATTATAGATAACTATAGTAGATATACATGGACTTATTTCTTGAAACACAAAAATGGATGCTTTAGATATTTCACAAAGTTTTGTAAACTTGTTCAAAATGAAAAGAGTTGTATGATTTCATCAATTCGAAGTGATCACGGTGGTGAATTTCAAAACCGTGATTTTCAAGAATTTTGTGAATCTAATGGATACAACCACAACTTCTCTACTCTAAGAAATCCTCAACAAAATGGAGTAGTAGAAAGAAAGAATAGAAATTTATAAGAAATGGCAAGAACCATGTTGAATGAACATAGCCTACCCAAATATTTTTGGGCCGAAGCCGTAAACACTACATGTTATATTTTGAATAGAGTTCTAATAAGACCCTTACTCACCAAAACTTCCTATGAGTTATGGAACAATAAAAAACCCAATGTTTCATATTTTAAAGTTTTTTAGTGTAAGTGTTTTATCTTGAATGAAAAGATGCTTTAGAAAAATTTAATGCTAAATCCGATAAAGGAATTTTTCTTGGTTATTCTTCGATTTCTAAAGTTTTTCGTATCTTCAATAAAAGAACTTTAATTATAGAAGAATTAATTCATGTTGTTTTCAATGAGATTTCTGAGATCAAGAAAAATGATTTTGATGATGATGTTAATTTCAATTCTTTGAATTTAAATGAAACCTCTTCTCCAACTAGCAACTTGGATGCATCCACTTCCGAAACATCCTTACCCAAGGATTGGAAGTATGTAGATGCTCATCCTAAGGAGCTAATCCTAGGAGACACATCTAAGGGGGTTCAAACACGTTCTTCTCTTAAAAATTTTTGTACCAACGCCACTTTTCTCTCCCAAATTGAACCTAAATGTATTGACGAAACCATGAAAGATGATTCATGGATTATCGCAATGCAAGATGAGTTAAATCAATTTGAGAGAAATGAGGTGTGGAAGCTTGTTCCTAGACCAAATGACCATTTAGTTATTGGTATTAAATGGGTCTTTAGAAATAAGAAAGATTAATATGGTATCGTGATTAGAAACAAGGCTAGATTAGTGGCCAAAGGTTTTAACTAAGAAGAAGGTATCGATTACGAAGAATCCTTCACTCTTGTGGCTAGATTAGAAGTCATAAGGATGCTCCTTGCCTATGCTAGTAATAATAATTTTAAGTTGTTTCAAATGGATGTTAAAAGCGCTTTTCTTAATAGCTTTATTTCTGAAGAAGTTTATGTTGAACAACCTCTTGGATTTAAAAGTAATAGCCTCCCTAATCATGTATTTAAATTAACCAAAGCTCTTTATGGTTTAAAACAAGCCCCAAGGGCTTGGTATGATAGACTAAGTACTTTTATTATTGAAAATAATTTCACAAAAGGCAAGGCTGATACTACAATGTTTATCAAGAACTTTGAAAATAATTTTCTCATTGTTCAGATTTATATTGATGATATTATCTTTGGTTCTACAAATGAATCTCTTTGTGAATCTTTTACTAAAACCATGAGTCTCGAATTTGAAATGAGTTTGAGGGGAGAATTAACCTTTTTCTTAGGCTTACAAATTAAGCAACTAAGCAATGACATATCTTTATTAGTTAAACTAAATATGCTTTAGATTTGCTGAAAAGATTTAATATAGATAGCTCAAAAGCTATTAACACCCCTATGAGCACCTCCACTAAGTTAGAAGTTGATGAAAGTGGAGAAAGCTTCGATCAAAAAACTTATAGGGGTATGATAGGAAGTTTACTTTACCTCACTGCAACTAGACAAGATATCATGTTCAGTGTAGGACTTTGTGCTAGGTTTCAATCAAACCCTAAGATATCTCATCTCAAAGCGGTTAAAAGAATACTTAGATATCTTAAATGTACCACAAATCTAGGATTATGGTATCCAAAATATGAGAATTTGAGTTAATTGCTTATGCTGATGCGGATTTTACTAGGTGTAGACTAGATAGAAAAAGCACATCAGGAACATATCAATTTTTGGGACATTCCCTTGTTTCCTGGTCATCTAAGAAATAAAACTCGGTTGCACTATCAACAACCGAAGCTGAGTATATTGCAGCTAGTGCATGCTGTGCACAAGTTGTGTGGATGAAAAACACCTTAGAAGATTATAAAGTCCATCTTAAAAACATTCCCATTAAATGTGATAACACAAGTGCAATTTGTTTAACAAAGAATCCCATTCAACACTCAAGAACAAAACATATTGATATTAGACGTCACTTCATACGAGATCATGTCACTAATCATGATATAATTATAGAGTTCATTGATACTAAGCATCAACTAGCTGATATTTTTACAAAACCTCTAAGCGAAGAATAATTTGATTTCATTAGAAGGAATTAGGAATGTTAATGTGTCCGAATGCATAAACTTGTTAAAATTATTTTTCAGACTTTATTGATTGAATGATCAAATCACTTGATTGCTATTACATGCCTAAAATTACATGTTGGAAATTATGTGTTTTGGATATAAAAATTTTCATAACAATGAGCATGTTTTGTCTTCATGATTTTATTTGAAAATCTATAGTATAGTCTTGTCCGAATGCATGAAAGTGTTAACTTCATTTTCGGATTCTCTTAACTAGTGGTGTCCTAACAATCGGATTTTCTCGATACATTATCCTCTTCCGAACTTAATAAGCATATATCATATCGAGTTTGATTTTCATCATTGATTTTTGACATATGGAATCAACTAGCAAATACATCTCTCAAACACTTATTTTTTTTTTGTTTTTTGAGAAATGGATTTGATAAAATGATTCCTACTTGTAAATTCCTTCTTGAAATATGGATGTTAGTGTTTTTACTTGCAATGATTTGTTTTACATATATATCTTGATCCTTGTAAAAATAAAGTATGATTTAATCTCTCATCGATTTTAACTTCATTCAAAGTAAACTCACAAATAGCTGGTATCATAAATAGCCTTCCTCCTTCATGCAAAAAGATAATAACAAATAAAAAGGAAGAAGTATTCAAAGCTATCTCCATGTCATATTTTCCTTGAGATGTTTGCATAATTGGCATCCTATCACTCACTGTTGGAAAATGACATGAACCTAGTTATGACATGAATAATTACCGTACTTATGCTTAAAATTTACTTATATCATTCTCCTTTTTGTTGATGACAAAGGGGGAGAGATATATGAATTGATGCTATGAGTATTGATGCTATGCTTGCATCATCGAAAATATATGAATAGATGATAACTATGATTGCCATATTTGCATCATGCCATGTTTGCATAATGTTAAGATATCAAGAACTTACATCGTAATTTTATGTGTTGATATCTGACCATGTGATGAAATGCTATGATTGCTAAAACACTTGAAATGTGTGCATCATGTTAAGATATCAAGAACTTGCATCATAATTTTACGTGTTGATATCTTACCATATGATGAATTGCTACCATTACCATCATTTACATTTGAAATTTGAAAATGGATGTCAAGCCTTGACATCATTTTCAGAGAGATACAACATGATAGGAATCATGATGGGAGTATTGATAAGGTTAAATGATTTTAACTTATCAATATATCTCTTGAATTCAAAGGCTTTGAATTCAAGAATGACTTATCTCAAGTATGGCATGTAGATAGGGGGAGTTAAGATTAATACCGTTATTAATTGATTGTCATCATAAAAAAGGGGGAGATTGTTGAATCTCGGATTTTGATGATGAAGTCAATTGTCATTTGTTATCTAATCCATATGTTGAGATAAGTGTGCAAGATTAACTACGATTGAAGAAAGACATGCAGCAGGAGTTACGTCGGAGTCAAGACTATGATCACGTTGGGAGTTCGAGAGTTCGACGGAAGTCCGGACGATCGTCGGAGGTTCTGCGGGATCAAATCCGAGAAGTCCAGGAGCTTGCCAAAGAAGCTTGTCAGAACTCACCAAGTGGATCATCGCAAGTCCAAGAGTTTGCCGGAAGTCCGCCAGAGCATCGCCGAAGGTTCGTCGGATGTTCGTTAGAAGTTCACCGGAAGCTCGCCGAAAGAAGCGATTGACGTACCGGAACAAGTTGTAGTAAATGTTTTAAGAAATGTCGTAGTTAGCATGTAGATTAAGTTAGGAATGGGAGGTGATCCCATTAACTTAATCTGAGGGCAATTGGGCCCTTGATAAACCTAAATTGGGTTGAATGGATCAACCCATTCGGACCAGAATTTCTGCCAAGCGGTGGCACCGCCAAGGTCGACGGTTGCACCGCCAAGGTCGACGGTTGCACCGTCCAGGAGATGGTCTCCCAGGAAAGCTGGGCAGTGCAACCACCTAGGTCAGGTGATGGCACCACCTAAGCCAGTCTCTGAGCGAGACTGGGCGGTGCAACCGCTCCAGTCAGGCGGTGGCACCGCTTGGGTTCAGTCTCCGAGCGAGACTAGGCGGTGCAACCGCCCTTGACAGGTGGTGGAATCACCTGAGCTCGGTCTCCGAGCTCTGCCAGGCAGTGCAACCACCCTTGTCAGGTAGTGGCACCGCCCAAAGGCTCAGTCTTCGAGCTGCTAGGCGGTTGTACTATCCCAGTCAGGAGGTGGTACCTCTAGGACCTTGGAAATCCAGGAAAAGACATTTTTGAGCTCCAAATTCAAACTAGTTTTAGGCCTATATATACCCCACCCTTTCCTGCATGAAAGGGCACAGAAAGCTTGATCTTACTTTGTGATTTTAGAGTTCAAAAGTGTTGTGAAGTCTAGAAGTTCTCCTTCCTCTTTTCTTCTAAGTTTTGATCTTTCAAGAGAGGAGAGAAAAGTTTGTAAGGGTTGTCTCCTAAGCTCGTCAAAAGGAGTGAAACTGTAAAAGGGTGGTTGGCCTTCGCCTATTGAAGGAAGGCCTCTAGTGGACGTCGGTGACCTCGTTGGTGGAGGAAGCCAAAAGTAGATGTAGGTCAAGATTGACCGAACCACTCTAAATCTCGGTTTGCATTTACTTTGAGCATCTTATCTTTAACGCAAACCTCCTCAGTAGCTTACTGCCTTCTGCTCATTTACGAACGTATTTCATAGTTAAGTATTTTTCGAATCGGCGTTAAGACGGAAATCAGTTTTATCGTATGAGCATCATATTTTAGTTTGCGCTTATATTCTGATTTCTATCTTAACTGCAAACTGCCTTCCTTACTTTACTTCAAATATGTTTCCGCAAGCTTTCAAAGTTATTATCTGCACGAAATGACTTTTATATCGGAATCAGATTTCAACGTACGAATGTCGAAATTTTTTCGCTGCACTAATTCACCACCCCCCCCCCCCCCCTCCTTAGTGCTCTTGATCCTAATAGTCATGCATTTTTCTTTTTAGGTGAATCTATCTTTTCATGCTTAGTTTTCTATACAAAAGCCATGCATAATCATTAAGTATGATATTAAACTTCTTAATATTTTCATTAAGACATCAAGCATGTTTTCAATCAAAATCGAAAATCATCAAGATACGCATTTTTTATTCTTAAGAAAAACATACATATGATCATTAGATTTAAATATAATATTTTATTCCATTAACATAAACCATGTAATTATTATTATTATTTTCAAAATTATGATCATGATTATATTTTTATATTTTTAATTTTTTAAACTTGTAATTTTTAAGAAAAATAATTATTCTAAAAAAAGAAAATGTATCATAGAAAACATCAAGTAATTTCAAAATAAATTAAGGTGGTTTCAATTACCTCATCATTGAAAGAGGTTAAGGCGTAGTTTGCCACCTCACCTTTCTTGATTTTTTCTTCGTCTTCGGAGGAGCTTAATTCATCCTAATTTTTTATTTTCTTCTTACGTTCAAAGTAAGTTGTTCCGTTCTTTTTGTTTTTTAATTTTTGTTTCATTTGTAGTTTAAGTTCACCATTACTTGATCTTATGCTCGAGCAGTCTTCATGTGTTCTATGTCCCAAATCCTTCCTGTCCTTTGGAAGGTTGTTCTCGAGTTTCCTTTTTGTCATATTGTTCATTTCGTAGGTCATTAGAGACCCAATTAGTTCTTCGAGTGAAAATGTTTTAAGATCCTTGGCCTCTTGAATGGTTGTAACTTTTGGATCTCAATTCTTTGGAAGGGATCTTAGAATTTTAGTTACTAATTCAAAGTTAGAAAAATCTTTACCAAGAGCTTTGAGTCCATTGATGATATTCGTGAAATGGGTGTACATGTCTCCGATGGACTCACTTAGTTTCATCCAGAAAAGTTCGTAAGAATGCAAAAGAATATTGATTTTGGACTCTTTCACTTGGCTAGTGCCTTCATGAGTAATCTCAAGAGTTCTCCAAATATCAAAAGCCGAATCACAATTTGAAACATGATTAAATTTATTTTTGTCAAGTGCACAATATAAGGCATTCATAGCCTTTGCATTTAGAGAAAACATCTTCTTCTCCAAATCATTCCAATGGTTCATTGGAAGAGAAGACATTTCAAATTTATTTTCGACTATGTGCCATAAATTCAAATCCAAAGAAAGTAAGAAAACTCTTATTCGAGTTTTCCAATAATTGTAGTCCATCCCATTGAAAAAGGAAGGATGAATGAGAGAGTAACCCTTTTGAAGGCCGAAAAGAGCCATTTCTATTTGGGTGCTAAACCAAAGTAGAAAATCATGGCTCTGATACCAATTGTTAGGATCGGAGCGACACTAAGAGGGGGAGTGAATTAGTGCAGCGGATTAAAACTCGTAAGCTTGAAAACGATTTCATAAATGCGTAGATATTTCGATTCGACAAAGAATGACTTAGTAAAAGTAGCTTGAGTAAAGTAAGGAGATGAAAACCAAAAATTTGCTACTATGTAAAGAAAAGTTTCAGAAAGGTAAACACTCACACATTCAAGGAACACACCAATTTAAAGTGGTTCGATCAAATGACCTACATCCACTTGCGAAGCCTTCTTCGATGAGGCTCCCAACTTCCATTAGCAAATCACTTTGAAGGGGAAGGACAAATACCCCTCTTACAACCTTTTATAAGTGGTTCACACTCTTACAGATTTTTCAAAGAGAAAGAGGGAGGTGAACACTTAAGCTATTGAAAACAAGACTTGCTAAATACTTTGCTAAGGCTTTTTCTCAATCTCTAACTTCTCAAAGGTTATATTCTCTGCTGAGAATTGAGGGGTATTTATAGACCCAAAGAGAATTCAAATTTGGGCTCCAAATTTTGAATTCCTCTTAGATTCCCAGAGCTGGCAGTGCCACCACCTATCGGTGGTTGTGCCACCGCCTGTCAATATTATATTGACCATTAACTGGTGGTGCCACCGCTTGTCGCTGGCGATGCCATCGCCTGACCTTTCGGGTGATCGTTCAGGCTCTGGGTGATGCTACCGCCTAGTCTAGCAGTGCCATTGTCTAAACTATTTCACCTTACTGGTTGGGCTCCAAACTTGGCCCAAACCAATCCAAACTCGGGCCTAATTGGCCCCTAACTGGGTTATATGATTAACCCTTAATCATAATCCTATTTATATGCAAACTATGAAATTAAGACATAGTCCTAAGTAAGTTTTTAACCGGCAACATCAAGTTTTCTTTTGGCGAGCTTTTCGGCGATCTTTCGACGGACTCCCAGCAGGCTCCTGATCTTGTGGCGAGTTCAGCGAGTCTTTGGCAAGTAGCCGAACCTTCTCAGTAATCTCCGCGAACCTCCGATGATCTCTTCGGTGGACTTCCGAAAACTTCGGCAAGTCCCCGATTTCTTCTCGGTTGGTTCCGGCAGCACTTCCGACGAATCTTCGGACTCTCAGTGGACTCTCGAACACCCATCAAACTTGACTCTAGTAGACTTTCTTTATGTCTTCAAGCTATCGTAGTTAATCCTACATATGTAAAAAAAAAATTCAATCTAGACAATTACTCCTAAGCAATCAAGTTGTCCGGCATATCATTGGTCCCTCGACGCTTCGTCCGATTCTTCGACGCATCGTTCTCTCTTGTAGCCTATTGCTCAATCGGCCAGTTGACTTTGCAACTCTAATATCCTTGACATAATTCCCACTCTTCTTGGCCTGATGCCCGAATCCACGGCCTAAAGCCTTCTGTCGATACGCCGACCGATCCACCGGCCCGACGTCTAATCTTCTGACATGTTCCTCCGGCATAACATGATTTTCCTACTATAATTGTCTTATCCTGATTGAAGCATCCTACATCACTCAAAAATGTATATTAAAACATAAACACATATTGATTGGTTTCATCACCAAAATCCGAGATTCAACACCATAGAGGCAGACTATATTATTGCTATAGAGGTTTGCAAAAAAATAGTGGACAAAAAAATTCTTACAAGAATTACTACTAAAACAGAAATATTATGTGGTGCATTGTGATAGCTAGAACATCATCCATTTATATGAGAACCCAACTTTTTATTCTAAATCAAAGCATATAGATGTAGATACTACTGGATTTGAAATGTATTTAACGAGAAGTAGTTGCAACTTCAAAAAATTCATATAAATGATAATAGGGCAGACATATTGACAAAGACCTTTTTGAAAGAAAGACAAGAAATGTGCCGACGGTTGGTTGGCATGACTTCACATTGAGAAGTCATGAGATAGCCTCCCTTGTGGGTTAAAGTGGGAGGTTGTTGGGCATATAGCTTATTAATTCAGCCCATGATGGGTCTTAATAACCCACAAACCACAACAGCCATTTAACCCTTTCTATTTTCACTTAGACACAAAAAAGAAAAGGGTAGGGGGTGGGGTGGCTTGAGTTGATGTGGGTGTGGTTAGGAGAAACCATAACAGTGACAGTTGAGGGGTTTTCCATAAGAGAAGAAGAAAAGGAAAAAAGACGAGGGCAACTTAGAGGCTGCTCTCAATTATTCAGGCTGTGTTTTAGCCTTAGGTTTGATCAAATTTGCAGTGAACTCTTGCTATGATAAAAAAAGTGATTTTGGTGATGTAATCCTTGTATCTATATTATTCTCTTGTGATTGTTACTCAGGTCTTAATCAAGAGACGTTGAGATTTGTACGTTCATTATTTTTATAATGAATTTGCTTCTTTGGCTTGCCTCATGGTTTTTTTCTTTTACGTTTGAGGGTTTTCCATATAAATCTTGGTGATTTATGTGACTATGATTTCTCTTTAATTTTTTTACTATATGTTACTACCTGCTTGTATTTGTTCGTATACAAGTTTTTTTTTATATGACCTATTATCTATCTTTGATTCTCTATTAATGTTTAAGTTGGTGGAATTTTTGTTATGTATTGCTTTAGTGATGATCTTTGGTCTTTGATTTGGAAGTGGAATATGTTGTTTAACACCTAAACATGATGTTCTCTCAATCTTAAGTCCTACAAATATCATAAGACCTCCATATACTCTTGACCTGCATTCTTTTTATCCATAGTTTCTATTCTCTCACTTATAATTTGAGTTTATTTCTTAATAAATTTTACACATGTATAATAATTATGAGCATATTATCAATTCACATGAAAAAAGAAAAAAAAATGAAAACATGATGATTACATCATGATGATGCGTCCTTAGTCAAATTATGGAATCTTATGATGTACATTAATGAAGTCATCATAATTTTCATGCAAAAAATTATAATTCCACTTAACCTTTTTGAAACTTAGTTCTCAATCCAGAGGAGTCCAGGATAAACAAATGAATTTTTATGACGATGATCCTTGCATTGCAAGATGTTGTTAGAACCCTTGCAGATTCTAAACTTAGGGTTGATCTCTTTAGGGGATCGACCTTGTTGGAACTTTATAGGGGTTCCTCCCTCCAAGTTACTGCTCAAAGGCTGTAGAAAAGATTCATCTATTGCTTATGAAAAGAGGAGGAAAACATGGCTATTTATAGGGCTTCTAAACCCTAACTCCTAATAGGACTCCTACTTCTAACCAACTCCTAATAGGACTCCTACTCAAGACTCTTATTCCATTACAACTCCTAATTAGTTTCTTAGAAACATCCTCCTAACTCTAGCCAGCCTCTTCACCTCTTTAATAGGGGTTAGCTTAGGTAGGTTTTACATGAATGTCCCTTTCAATTAGGACTCTCCTAGCTAGAGTCCTAACAGACCCGCCCTCTTCAAATTAGTCTTATCCTCAAGGCTGACAATTCATAAATTCTGAGAATTTGATCTTCAAGTCGTCATAGTTCTCCCAAGTGGCATCTTCTGTTTGTAGGTTCGCCCACTGTATTAGCACTTCAGTAGTGGGTCATCGTCGTCGAGTCATGATCCATCGATCAATAATGGCACTTGGCTGGGTCTGGAGTTCTCCTTGGTTAGTCATATTTGGTGGTTGACTTTGAGCTATCTCCAAGCACCTATTTATAATTTTCTTCTGGCCATCGGTTTGTGGGTGATATGCTGTACTCCTTTTCAATTTAGTACCCTGCATATGGAATAACTTTGTCCAAAATCTGCTCATGAAGATGCAAGTAGAATTTGTCATAAGCATAATGCGACCCTTATAGCGTAATTCTTTTGAGTCCCAATTATAATGAGCCACGGAGCTTGGTGCTTCCTCCAATTTTTTTATGATCTTATTAGTCTTCGGATCTTCCTATCATTCCATCTTAATATCCTCAAGGAAGTCGCTGGTCGGAAGTGAAACGATCGAAAATTCAGCTTGCTCGGGTAGCTACGAAAGCGCATCTGCAACAACATTCTCTTTCCCCTTTTTGTAAGTTATTTCATAATCAAATCCAAGAAGTTTTGTTACCCATATTTGCCGCTCAGGAGATGATATCTTTTGCTCTGAAAAGTACTTGAGGCTTTTATGGTCGGTTTTAATTTGAAATCGTCGACCAATCAAGTAGAGTCTCCACCTCGTTGTTGCATGCACAATGACGAGCATCTCCTTATCATATGTTGACTTATTTTGATGGGAGGGAGATAATGCCTTATTAGTGTATGCGAGTGGTCGACCATCTTGCATGAGAATGGCTCCAATTCTGACTCCAGATGCGTCGGCCTCAATAATGAAGGGTCGGCTGAAATCTGGTAGTGCTAGCACTAGTGTCATCGTCATGGCTACCTTAAGTTTGTCGAAGGCAGTGAAGGCTTTGTCCAACCATTGGAAGACATCTTTTTTTAGTAAGAAAGTAAGTGGTGCACTGATCTTTCCATAGTTTTTCATGAACTTACGGTAGTAGCCTATTAAACCCAGAAATCCATGTAGCAATTTTATGTTCCTCGAGGTCGGCCAATTCTGCATTACTTCTATTTTGGAGGGGTCCACCATCACACCTTCCGCTGATATGATATACCCAAGATATTTTGTCTTTTATTGAAGAAAGCAAAAATTCATAGTGGCTATTGTATGTTCAAAAGGTGGTTTTCGGTATGCCTTTTTCACATACTCATATTTGATGATACCTAGATCGAAGGTCCAGCTTTATGAAGATTTGTGCTCTCTTTCATCTAGCAATTCATCTACTACTGGAATAGGGTATTTATCCTTGATGGTTATGCCATTGAGAGCTCGGTAATCAATGCATATTCGCCATATTGTGTCCTTCTTGCATACAAGTAGCACCGGTGAAGAGTAGAGGTTGCAACTTGGCCGAATAACTCTTGTTTCAAGCATTTCTTTTACAATCCTTTCTATTTCATCCTTATGGAGATGTAGATACTAATATGGCTGAGTATTTGCTAGAGGTTTGCTTAGAAGAATCGTTATATAATGATCATACTGACGGGTAAGAGGTAAGTTGTGCGGTTCGTCAAATATATCTGAAAATTCAGCAAGCAATGGAAGTAGGTTTGGATCTTCAAATTCTATTGGCTCTCCTTTAGTTTTCTACTCAAGTTGTACTAAAAAGTCACTGCATACTTTATGCAAAACCTTCTCTATTTGTTATGTGCAAATTGTCGTTATGTCACTCCCATGTTTCCCATGCAGTATCACCTATTTCTTCTTACTATAAAATTTCATAATTAGTTGCATAAAATTTCAAGAAACATCACCTAATGTCGTCAACCATTTAGTTCTAAGCATGACCTCATGATCATCAAGAAGGAGGAGGAAGAAATATGCAATTATCTCTTGGTCCTATAGTAACAGTTTCACTCGCGGGTGCCTACGATCATACTTCAAAATCCATCCGTTAGTGACCTTAATGTCAAACCTACTGTAATTCTCGATAGATAAGGCCATCCAGACAGCAACCTTATTGTTTAGGAAGTTATTAGTACTGCCCGTGTTGATGAGAACAGTGATCGGTTGTTGTTTGACTTTGCCTCCAACTTTCATCGTTTGCGGGTTTAAGTAGCCGGCTAGTGCATGTACCGTAACTTCGGTCGGTTATAGCTCTTCTTCTGCATCTTCTTTTTCATGCTCAAGGCTCTCTTCTGAATGTTCAATGACCTCTTCTTCTACTAGTTCAATCATAAGAAGTCTCCCTTTACTACAGCGATGCTCACGGCTCCATGGCTCATCGCAATGCTAACATAACCCCTTCGCATATCGCTCCCGAAGCTCTTCTCTTGTCAACCTCTTTGATGCAGGGACATGGTTGATAGTAGGGGGGGCTGAGGGCTTCAGTATTGCTAGTCAAGGAGTGACCCTAGTCCTCCGAGCTTCATGGTTCAATTACTCTTCTTGATGTCGTGCGAAAGAGATGACTACCATAAGCATGTACGGTTGTCGCGCTTTAACTTCTCCCCAGATCTCCGGCTTTAAGCCCTCAATGAAGGTCCCCAATAGCTATTTTTGAGACCAATCATGAGTTTGATTAGATAACTTTTCAAACCTGGTTTGGTACTCTTGAATGGTGGAGGTTTGTCGGATCTTTGCTAGTTGTCCATTAATGTTCTCGTAATCGGTTGGTCTGAAGCAGATCAGTAGTCCTTATTTAAATTATCACCATGAGAGGACTCCATGAGTGTGTTCAAACTAGTCAAACCACTGTATGACATCCCTTTCAAGATGTATAGCTGCAATTTTCACCATAGATTCGTCTGCGATTTTGTGGTACCGAAAATATCGCTCTACGCGCCAGATCCAACCAATCGGGTCTCCTTCTTCCCATCTAGGAAAGTTTACCCTCATACATGGATAGTTGGGGTCAGTCATAGAGCCTCCCCTCCCTTGGAAGTCATCTCTTCGGGCTTGGTGCGATTGGGCAAAGCTCTCTTCTTGATGTGATTTCTTCGGGCTTAGTGGTCAGCCCAATCTGAGTTCGGTAAAGAGCGTCCGAATCTTATCCTTCATTCGTGCCTCAAAGGCTTTGAATTTAGCATTGATTGCCTCCTCAAATATCATAGTATATGCCTCCAAATATGTGATGTTAAGATCTCTCTTTTATTATCAGGTTAAAGGCATATATAGGTTGAGAGAAGTGATGGTCGAAAGGGTTGGTGGATTGGTAGATGTAGGCTGTAGTTTAGGCTTGTTTTATGGCTGTTTTGGGTGCAGTTTGAGGGTGTGGTTTGGAGTTTTAGGGCTGTGGATGAAAGTTTTAGATCTATGGTAGATGGTAGTAAAGGTTTGATAGAAATCAATGGAAGTTGCTGCAAATATGTGCTGTCTTGTAAGAGTAGAATTATCATTGAAGAAACAATAGTTTCTGGACGAAATTTCTACCAAAAACTCTAGAGATTTGAGGGAATTGACAGCAATATCTCAGTTTATATGATAGCAAGGATGTCCAATTTAATCAAGAAAATTTTGGTAGTAACAGTAAGAAAATTGGTGCAAGTTGTGATAGTAGAATTCTCGTCAAAAAATTTCAGCTGACTATGACGAAAATTTGTAGCAACACAAAATCGTTTCTAGAGATGAATTCGTCAATAGATCAATTTTAGATGGAAGCCAAGATAATTTATGAAGTGTATAAGAAATTTTATTCAAAAAAAATTACAAATAGATGGGTTAAGGCAACAATATGTGGTTGAAATTTTCTGCATCACAGATTTTCAAGTGTAGCAGATTGGACGTAAAAAATCAGTGGTTTATATTAAGAATTTTTTGACAAAACCAAAAGGAAATCTACTGTTAGAAAGTGTTAAAGCTATCATAAAAATTTCGTAGAGATTTGGATAGAAAAAATATAGTATCAAGATCAAACAAGCAGTAATATGCAGTTGAAATTTTATAGTACAGATTTTCAAGTATAGCAGAATAGACATAAAAGATCAATAGTTTATATTGAGAATTTTTTGATAAAACTAAAGAGAAATTTGTTGTTAGGAAGTATCAAAGCTGTCATAAAAATTTCGTAGAGATTTAGATAGAAAAATTATAGTAGCAAGATCAAACAATCTGAGCTATGTAGTTGGAATTTTGCAATGTATCTTTCGTCGTAGAGATGAAAACTTTACGATAAAAAGTTTAAGTAACAATTTTGGAACAATTCTTTTTTTTGAATTTTTGAATAAAGATAACTAAATTACAGCAGCAGTAAGGTAAGTGTTGATGACATGCTTATCTTTGGAAAAGATATGTCTACAATTAAGAGGTTAAAGAATGAACTGATTGAGACCTTTGCAATAAACGACATGGGGCTAGCAAAGCAAATACTGGGCTTATAGATTTTCCATGTTAGAAAAAATAAAAAGATTTGGTTGTCATAGGAGAAATACATCGAGAAGGTATTTGATAGGTTAAATATAAGCAACACAAAACTTGTTGGTTCTCCTCTATTAAGTTACTTCAAGTTATGCTCAAAGCAAAGTCTATCAAGTGATGAGGAGAAGGAGCAAATGCAAAAGGTTCTTTTTGCTTCAGTAGTAAGAAGTTTGATATACGCCATGGTATGTGTGAGGCCGGATACGCGCACTAGTTAGTAGTGAAGTGGATCTTTAGATATCTCATAGAGAGCTCCAAAGTTTATTTAAGCTTTGAAAGTAGACCACCTGTGTTGACATGTTGCTTAGATGTAGATATTATAAGAGATTGATATGAAAAAGTTCATATCATGTTTTGTACTCACCTTTACAGGAGAAGATGTGTCATGACAATTTAAATTGTAAAAGTGTATTACTTTCTCCACCATAGAGGTAGAATATATTGTTACTCTAGAGATTTACAAAGAAATATTATGGATGAAAGAATTCTTACAAGAATTAGAGTTAAAACAGAAATATTATATGGTGCATTGTGATAGCTAGAACATTATCCATTTATATAAGAACCCAACTTTTTATTCTAAGTCAAAGCATATAGATGTCAGATACTACTGGATTCGAAATATATTTAAAGAGAAGCAGTTGTAACTTCAAAAAATTCATATAAATGATAATAGGGCAGACATATTGACAAAGACCTTATCGAAAGAAAGGCAAGGAATGTGCCTGTTTGTATGACTTTACATTGAGGAGTCATAGGATAGCCTCCCTTATGGGTTGAAGGGGGAGGTTATTAGGCACATAGCTTATTAATTCAACCCATGATGGGTCTTAATAACCCACAAACCACAGCAGCCATTTAACCCTTTCTCTTTTAACTTAGACACAAAAAAGAAAAGGGTAGGGGGTGGGGTGGCTTGAGTTGCTGTGGGTGTGGTTGGGAGAAACCATAACAGTGACAATTGAGGGGTTTTCCACAAGAGAAGAAGAAAAGGAAAAAAGACAAGGGCAACTTAGAGGCTACTCTTAATTATTTTGGTTGTGTTTTCACCTTTGGTTTTACTGATGTAATCCTTGTATCTATATTATTCTTTTGTGATTGTTGCTCAAGTCTTAAGCAAAAGACTTTGATATTTATACGTTCATTATTTTTATAGTGAATTTATTTTTCTGGCTTACCTCATGGTTTTTTCCCTTTGCGTTTTAGGGTTTTTCATATAAATCTTGGTGCTCTATATGGTTATGATTTCTCTTTAATTTTTTTACTATATGTTACAACCTACTTGTATTTGTTCGTATATAAGTTTTTTTATCCCATTAGTGCACCCTCGAGGACGAGAAGGCTGAGAGAACGTGATGGGCACTCAAGAGGCTAATCAATGTTGAAGCGGTGAGCGCTCAAGGTAGAAAGCAACAGTCGGTGAGGAAGAAGGGAGAGCACTTAGGGCAAAGAGCACTTCACTAGAGTTCCACGAGATTTAGGGGTAGGGAAAGCCACCAAAGGTGGAGGAAGCCGATCTTGTTGAAGCAGCATAGGGCAGCATGGTAGTTTGTTGAGAAAACGACGCTATTGTTGCTATAGTGATAACAACAGATCAGTGATGTCCTAGTGCAGCTCAATGATGAGAACTAGTAAGGAAATAGGGAAAGTCTAAAATGGGCGACTACGGTGGCTTGAAGTCCTCCAGTAGTGATTTGGTTGATAGCGAAGAGAGCAGGCCACTACGTAGAACAATAAAATAGGCAATGACATATCAGCATAGTGATTATTGTTGTCGAGCAGAGTAGGAAACCGGCAACAACAAATCAGCAGAGAAG
Source organism: Musa acuminata AAA Group (assembly GCF_036884655.1). Classification (NCBI taxonomy): domain Eukaryota; kingdom Viridiplantae; phylum Streptophyta; class Magnoliopsida; order Zingiberales; family Musaceae; genus Musa; species Musa acuminata. Next base: position 39,410,239 of record NC_088357.1, read on the forward strand.
AGTAATTACTGTCGTTGTATAATGAGGAAGGAAAGGTAAGTTATTATGATTTTGGTCATAATAACTTATATCTCATAATATTTCTTTTAAAACAGAACTTTTTGATTTTGGTCATTTGGACAAAAGTGTACGTTACTATGAAGAATATTCTTTCTCTTCGAATGCGAGAAAAAGGTACAAAAACTTCACTTTTTGTCCTGTTTTTGTGATTTTGTAGTGTCTGTGTTTGTCAAATTATTCTAATTTTCTCAAGCAAAAGGAGCTTTTTTACATTGAGAATGAAGTCACGAGTGTGTAAAGAACAAAGTGTGCTAAAACGAATCCAAAGACTTCAAATATCAAAGACTCAAAAGACATGTATAATTTCCTCCTCTCAAAGGGAAAACGTATGGACACCATTTTACCTACGTATGCCTTAGCTAAAAATCCCAATCAAAAGAACATTAATCAAGACCAAAGGCATAAATTTTGTTGATGTTTATTGCTTAAAATATGGAACATAATGTTTGTATGACCTTTATCTGTCTTTGATTCTCTATTAATGTTTAAGTTGGTTGAATTTTTTATATGTATTGCTTTAGAGATGATCTTTGGTCTTTGATTTGGAAGTGGAATCTGTTGTTTAACACCTAAACATGATGTCCTCTCAATCTTAAGTCCTACAAATATCATAAGACCTCCATATACTCTTCCCCTCCATTCTTTTCTATTCTCCATAGTTTCTATTCTCTCACTTATAATTTGAGTTTATTTCTTAATAAATTTTACGCATGTACAATAATTATGAGCATATTATCAATTCACATGAAAAAAAAGGGAAAAAATGAAAACATAGCGATTACATCATGATGATGCGTCCTTAGTCAAATTATGGAATCTCATGATGTACATTAATGAAGTCATCATAATTTTCATGCAAAAAATTATAATTCCTCTTAACCTTTTTGAAACTTAATTCTCAATCCAGAGGAGTCCAGGATAAACAAATGAATTGTTATGACTGCGATCGTTGCATTGCAAGCTGTGTGGGAAAACAAGCTTGCTGCATTGGGCAGGACAACTTTTCACAATCCTACTTGAATAGCTGCAATTCTGTTCTATATTTTAAATTTGGAAATGCTGCTACAAGTACAACAACTGAGTGATATGAATGTTGATGTGAAAAACTATGAGAATATCATAAACAAGACAAAGAATGCTGTTGCAATAAGTCTATGAGACATTACAGTTAAATATTATGATTCATATATTCGAACAAGTGCAGTTTAATCTGTTTGATTCTGTTAGGATCCGAGTGGCACTAAGAGGAGGGGGTGGATTAGTACAATGGATTAAAATTTATAAATTTAAAAATAAATTTGTAAATACAAGGAGTATATGAAAACCAAAAGCCAGTAGTAGTGTAAATAATAATTTCAGAAAAGTAAGAATTCACACGTTCAAGGAACACACCAATTTAAAGTGGTTCGGTCAAAATGATCTACGTCTACTTGCGAAGCCTTCCTCGAAGAGGCTCCCACCTTCCACTAGCAAATCACTTTGAAGGGGAAGGACAAATACATCTCTTACAACCTTTTATAGTGGTTCACACTCTTACAAATTTTCAACAAGAAAGAAGGAAGTGAATACTTAAGCAATTAAAAACAAGACTTGCTAAAGACTTTGCTAATACTTTTTTTTTCTCAATTTATTGCTTCTCAAAAGTTATATTCTCTATTGAGAATTGAGGGTATTTATAGACCCTAAGAGGATTCAAATTTAGGCTTCAAAATTTGAATTTTCTTGGGTTCCCGATGCTGACGGTGCCACTGCTTGTCGATGTCTAACACAAACAGTGTACTAGCGGTGCTATCGCCCAGTCCGACGGTGCCACCACCGGACCTCTCGAGTGTTGGGCGGTGCCACCACCTAGTCTGACGGTACCATCATCCGATCCTCGGGTTCTGAGCGGTGCCACTGCCTAGTCCAACGGTTCCACTGCCCGGTCCTATGGGTCAATAGATGGGCTTCAAATTTGGCCCAAACTAGGTAATATCGAGCCCAATTGGCTCCTAACCAGGATATAGGATTATCCCTTAATCCTAACCCTAATTACATGTAAACTACGCAACTGAAAATATAGTCCTAAGCAAGTTTTCAACCGGCAAATGTCGAGTCTCCTTCCGACGAGCTTTCCGGTGATCTTTCGATACACCCTCGGATTTCTTACGGCGAACTCCCATCAGGCTCCCGATCTTGTGGCAAGTTCAGCGAGTAGCCGAGCCTTCTCGGTGATCTCCGTGAACCTCCAATGATTTCTTTGGCGGACTTCCGAAAACTTCGACAAGTCCCCGATTTCTTCTCGGTTGGTTCCGGCAGCATCTTCGACGAATCTTCGGACTCTCGAACACCCATCGAACTTGACTCCGGTATCTTTGCTTTATGTTTTTACGCTATCGTAGTTAATCCTGCACACTTAACTCAATAATATGGATTAGATCAATTAATCCATCAATTGATTTCATCATCAAAATCTGAGATTCAATAATCTCCCCCTTTTTGATGTTGACAATTAATTGATGATGGAGTTAAACATAACTCCCCCTATCTATATGCCATATTCTGAGAGGATAAAAATACTTGAATTCAATCTCTTTGAATTCAAGACTAAGTCGATAAGTTCTATCCGATTGAACTTCTCGTTATTCTCAATAAGCATGAGCAAATACGAAACTTCGTATTTCTCATAATTTCAAGCTATGAAGATTATTTTCAAGTCAAATGAAGAAAAACAATTATCACTTCAACAAGAAATAAGAATTTTCAACATGAATTTCATGATATAAATGTAAGGCATGATTTCATATGATCAACCAATCGAAGAACTTACGATATTCTTAAAAAGTTTTGCAATGCATATAAGATATTTGCATTACACAAGCTTTTGCAATCATATAAGTCATGCTATCGATGCATATAAGATATTTGCATTACACAAGCTTTTGTAATTCATATAAGTTATGCTATCGAATTGGCACAAGTAATGTTTTGCTCATTCTTCTCCCCCTTTGTCATCAATAAAAAGGAGATGAGACTTTAAGCGTACAATTTGTGATCATAAAATCATTAGAAAAGGAATTCAACATTAAGATCGATCATCCAAAATTCATCTCATAAAAAAACCCACCATTTATCCAGAATTCATCTCATTAAAAAAATTCAGCATTCATCCAGAATTCATCTCAGCATTCATCCAGAATTCATTTCAAAAAAAAAATCAGCATTCATTTAGAATTCATCTCATAAAAAAAATCAGCATTCATCCAGAATGCATTTCAAAAATTAAGCTTTTATTCAAAATTCATCTCATTAAAAAAGCATGGCTTTCATACAAAAGAAAGAAGATGACAAAACTTTAACATGGTATTAAGAGTAATCATACATCGCATGTCAAGGTAACAAAATAAGAAGACATATCGATTAATCCTTAGGAGGAAATCCATAGTTCTTATACATGACATCTATTTTTTGATTCATTTGTCGCAGTTCTTTCAAAATTTCAATTTGTTGAATTTGAATTTGCTCTTGCTATGATTTGAGTTGTTTTTGTTGTGATTTGATCTGATGCAATTCTGCCATAATGAGTTCTTCAGAAAATGAAGTAGGAGTTGAAGGTACTGCACCAAAGGGAATAAGAGGAGGAGATTAATTTCCCCTAAAAATTGGTGTTTCAAGGTGTTCTACTGGTGGAGGAATTGGATCAGTCCTTCTAGGTTGCCTAACCCATATACCATTGCTAAATATGTACTTAAGTCTTTTCAGTAGATTTCTATTGATGGTGTTAAATCGATCAACTTGAATTATGTTTTCATCAAGCGAGACACAAATATAATGGGCAAGTATTAATCGAGTAATTAACCACCTATATGGTAACATAGTGTCTTTAGCTATTATATCCTACATGTGTTGCCGGATTAAGTATCCAAAGCAATTATATTGTCCGGTTATAATCCAGTACATGGTGCTTAGCTCTATTTGACTCATTTCATCAAGATGAAATTGCTTGGGAAGTAGTATGCTAGTCATGATGTGATGAAGAATTTTAGAGTTAAAGGGTAGTAAGTGCTTGCAACTTTTGGGTATCATGCCTAGGTTCAGATTTTCAAAGATAGTTTCTAAGGCTTCGGAGTAAGTTACTCCGATTACATTGACATCCCATTTATTTCTAAAGTAACAGCCCCTATCCTTTTCAGTAATTTCAATTAGTTCACAAATAGTACTATCAAATATTTTAATTTATGTTCCTAAAAAGTAAGTACTTAGGCTTTCGTTGTCCACACATAAGTTTGCATAAAATAGCCTAACTAACCTAGGATAAATTGGTTCATTGATTTGTAGGAGAGGTAAGGTATCTAAATGTGCAAATCATCTAATGGGTTCTAGGTTTCCTAGTTCATCTAGATCAACATGTTTACCCTTATATATAGTTCTTGTTTCAAAATTTGGAAACCTAAGAGCTACTTCTTTGGATCTAAAAAGATTTTAGTCATATGAATCTCCTTCAACCCTTTTCCCTTTTGTTCTTATTGATCTCTTAGGAGCCATTATCTAGACAAGATGATAGATCAAGAATATGAAACTATGAAGAGTAGGCAAAATAATGAGAAGAGGAAGGAAAGATTTCAGATTTTACCTTATAGAGAATTCCTTGAAAGATGGAGAGCTTGAATTAACAAGAATCCCTCTCCTAGGCTTCTAAAGGTTGGAATGAGGGTTAGAGAAGTTTTGAAGGAGTTGTGGGAGATTTAGGGAGAGTTCTCATAGGTTGGGGGCGGTTCCACCGCCGGCCCTAACCCATTTTCTTATAAAGGAGATCTCGGGCGATGCCACCGCCAATCCAAGCGGTGCCACCACCTGGCGACCGAGCGCTTAGGCGGTGCTACCACCGGTTCTGGCGGTGCCACCACTAGCATGCTAAGAAAGAGAAAGAAAAAATTTCTTTCCTCTCCCTTTTTGTTTTTCAGAGGTGTTTGACTCAAGATAGGATAGGATCTTGGATTGCACTTTAATATGTCATTTGGAATCGAAAAAAAAAGAAGAAATCAAATCCACGAAAGAATGGAAAGAGGATGAAAACATTTTTGGAAAATACATTCAAACAAACTTATTCTCATGGACAATTTAACATGCCTAGTTCCCTTCTAATGAATTCAAATTAGTCTTCATTTAAGGATTTTGTAAAAATGTCTGCTAATTGATGCTGTGTCAATAAACTCTAGAACGATATTATTGTTAAGGACATGATTGCGTATGAAATGATGCCTAACGTCGATATGCTTAGTTCTAGAGTGTTGAATTGGATTTTTGGTAAAACATATTACACTTGTATTATCACATTTTATGGGAATGTTTTTCAAGTAAATTCCATAGTCTTCTAATATATTCTTCATCCAAACAACTTGTACATAGCATGCACTTGCAGCAATGTATTCGGCTTCCGCAATAGATAGTGCAACTAAGTTTTGTTTCTTGGAAGTCTAAGAAACAAGTGCATATCCTAAAAATTGGCATGTTCTGGATGTACTTTTTCTATCTATCCTACATCCGCCAAAATCGACATCTGCATAAGCTATTAAATCGAATATATCAGATTTCAGATACCACAATCCTAAATTGGGAGTTCCTTTAAGATATCTAAATATTCTTTTAACACTCCCGCAAAGTCCTATACTAAACATGATATCTGGTCTAGTCGCGGTGAGATAAAGTAGACGACCTATCATTCCCCTATACATTTTTAATCAAAATTCTCACCATTTTCATCCATATCTAACTTCGTCGAAGTACTCATAGGAGTGTTTATCACTTTTGAACCGTCCATGTTAAATCATTTTAACAATTCTAATGTATATTTAGACAATTCTAATGTATATTTAGATTGATTAAGAAATATACCATCACTAAGTTGTTTAATTTGTAATCCTAAAAAGAAGGTTAATTCACCCATTAGACTCATTTCAAATTCATGACTCACACACTTGACAAATGATTCACATAGTGATTCATCTGAAGAACTAAAAATAATATTATCAACATAAATTTGCACAATAAGAAAATTGTTTTCAAAGTGTTTGATAAACAATGTAGTATCAACCTTGCTTTTGATAAAATTATTTAAAATAAGAAAGGAACTAAGCCTTTCATACCAAGCTTGTTTCAAGCCATAGAGAGCCTTAGTCAATTTGAATACATAATTAGGAAGAAGAGAATTTTTAAATCCGGGAGGTTGTTCGACATATACTTCTTCGGAAATAAAACCATTCAAGGAGGCACTTTTAACATCTATTTGAAATAGTTTAAAATTATTACTACTAGCATAGGCAAGGAGTATCCTAATGGCTTCAAATCTTGCCATAGGAGCGAAGGTTTCTTCGTAGTCGATACCTTCTTCTTGGTTGAAATCTTTGACCACTAATCTAGCCTTGTTTCTAACCACGATACCACATTCGTCTTGCTTGTCTCTAAAGATCCATTTATTACCAATGACTAAATGGTTACTAGGTCTAAAACAAGCTTCCATACCTCATTCCTCTCAAATTGGTTCAATTCCTCTTGCATTGCAATGATCCAAGAATCATCTTCCAAGGCCCCGTTAATGCATTTAGGTTCGATTTGAGAAAGGAAGGCGGTGTTAGCACAAAAATTCTTGAAGGAAGAATAAGTTTGAACCCCTTTTGATGTATCTCCTAGAATTAGCTCCTTTGGATAAGCATCCACATACTTACATTCCTTAGATAAGGAAGAAGATACATCAACATTGCTATTTTAAGGAGGGGGTTCATTTAAATTCAAATTTTCAAAACCAATATCATCATCAAAATTATTTTTATTTAACTCGAAAATTTCATAGAAAACAATATGAATAGACTCTTTTATAACTAAGGTTCTTTTGTTCAAAATACAAAAAGCCTTAGAAACAGAAGAGTAACCAAGAAAGGTGCCTTCATCAGATTTGGCATCAAATTTTCCTAAAGCATCCTTTTCATTCAAAATAAAGCATTTACAATTGAAAACTTTAAAATAATAAACATTTGGTTTTTTGTTATTCCATAATTCTTAGGGAGTTTTTGATAAAGATGGTCTTATTAGAACCCTATTCATGATGTAGCAAGTTGTATTCACGGTTTCAACCTAAAAATACTTGGGTAGACTATGTTCATTCAACATAGTTCTTGCCATTTCTTGTAGGTTTCTATTTTTTCTTTCAACTACTCTATTTTGTTGAGGATTTCTTGGAGTGGAGAAGTTGTGGTTATATCTATTAACTTCACAAAAACTTTAGAAGTCATGGTTTTGAAATTTGCCACCATGATCACTTCGAATTGATGAAATCATGAAATCTTTTTCGTTTTGAGTGAGTTTACAAAATTTAGAGAAACATTTGAAACAATTACATTTGTGAGCCAAGAAATAAGTCCAAGTGTATCTAGTATAGTCATCTACAATTACAAAAGCATATTTGCTTCCTCCTAGACTTGTCATGTCAATTAGTCCAAATAAGTCCAAATGGATCAATTATAATGGTCTAGTGGTGCTAATTTGATTTTTTGGTTTGAAACTAGTTTTTATTTGTTTACCTAGTTGACATGCATCACATACTTTGTCCTTAACAAACTTCATATTGGGAATCCCTCATACTAATTCTCTAGATGAGATCTTAGATATTAATTTCATACTTGCATGGCCTAATCTCCTATGCCAAAGCCAAGCATCATCATTTAAAGCGGAGAAGCACATTTTTAAAGCAATCATTGACAAGTTATTGTTTGGTTTTTCAATAATGCACACATTAGATTCAAATCTAATGATGTAACCTTTATCGCATAATTGACTAATACTTAAGAGATTATGTTTTAATTCATCAACTAGTAATACATCATCAATTGAAAAACATGATTTGTTACCTATGGTTCCCTTGCCAATGATTTTGCCTTTGTTGTTGTCTCCGAAGGTGACGTACCCTTCTTCTTTGCTAGTGAGCATAGAGAAATAAGATGGATCTTCAGTCATGTGTCTTGAGCATCCACTATCAAGATACAATCTCTTGCTCCTAGCTTATGAGTTTGTCTACAAAAGAGGATGGTTTTAGGTACCCATTTGATTTTGGGTGCTTCAAAAATTGATCTACCAATTTTGTTATTCATCATTGAAGTATTTATAATTCCTTTAGAAACCCATATCAACTTATGTAGACTAATTTTCCTAAATGGACATTTGTAAGCAACATGTCCGGATTTACAACAAAAGTTGCATTTCAAATAAGGTGAAACGTGTAATGTGGGTCCTTTAATGAAAGTGGTAAGATTTTGGTGAGATCCTCTCACAAAACCAATTCCACTTCTATTTGTGACGTGACCCTTGTTTGCAAGGATCATGTCCAATCCCTTGCTACCGACCTTAAACGTGACCTTAAACTTGTTTAAGGTCTCTTTAAGTAGTAAATTTTTATTTTTTATTGCTTCTAAGTGTTCACACATAGAGTATGGAGGAGACTATCAAGCTTATTTTGTAGTAAAACATGCTCTTTCTTTAGAAGATTAAACTTCTTACTAATAGTTCTACACTCATTAAATAATTCATGAAAAGCGATAGAAAGTTCATCGAAAGATAAATCTTCATTAATTAAATCACATACCTCTTCTCCTAAAGCCATTAGCGCAAAGTTTGTCTCCTCTTTGTTGCTAGCTTCTTCACTTTCTAAATCACTTGAATCATCCCAAGTCGCTTTTAAAACTTTCTTCTTCTTCGATTGCTTCTTTTTAGCTTGGAGGCATTCATTTTTGAAGTGCCCCGGCTTCTTGCATTCGTAGCATACTACTTGGTCCTTTTTATGTTCAAGTTTATTTTTGGTGTTATTTTTAAATTTGTTCTTTCTTATAAATTTTTTAAAATTTTAAGTTAAAAGTGTAATGTCATCGTCACTGTCCTCATCACTTGATGTTCCTTTCAAGTGGTCTTCTTGTGATGTAAACGCCATATCCTTCCTGTTCTTTGGAAGAGGGTTCTCGAGCTCTTCATGAGCATGGCATGTCATTTCGTAGGTCATTAGAGACCTAATAAGTTCTTCAAGAGGAAATGTTTTAAGGTCCTTGGCTTCTTGAATGGCCGTAACTTTTGGATCCCAACTTTTTGGAAGGGATCTTAAGATTTTAGTTACTAGTTCAAAATTAGAAAAATCTTTACTAAGAGCTTTGAGTCCATTGATGACATCCGTGAAACGGATGTACATGTCTCCGATGGACTCACTTGGTTTCATTCAGAAAAGTTCGTAAGAGTGCACAAGAATGTTGATTTTGGACTCTTTCACTCGGCTAGTGCCTTCATGAGTGACATCAAGAGTTCTCCAAATATCAAAAGCCGAATCACAAATTAAAACGTGATTAAATTCATTTTTGTCTAATGCATAAAACAAGACATTCATAGCCTTTGCGTTTAAAGCAAAAACCTTCTTCTCCGATTCATCTCATTCGCTCATCGGAAGAGAAGATTTTTTAAATCCATTTTTGACAATAGTCCAAAGCTCGAAATATATGGAAATGAGGAAGATCCTCATACGAGTCTTCCAATATGTGTAATCCGACCCATTAAACATAGGTGGACGTGCAATAGAATGACCCTTATGCATGCCGAAGTAAGCCATCTCTCTTGGGTATTAAACCAAATATGAGAGTGAGCCTAGCTCTGATACCAATTATTAGGATCGAAGTGGCACTAAGAGGGGGGGTGAATTAGTGTAGCAGATTAAAACTTATAAGTTTAAAAACGAATTCGTAAATACAAGGAGATTTTGTTTCGATAGTAACTTGAGTAGATGAAAACCGAAAGCTAGCAGTAGTGTAAATAACAATTTCAGGAAAGTAAGAACTCACACATTCAAGGAATACACCAATTTAAAGTGGTTCAGTCAAAATGACCTACATCCACTTGCGAAGCCTTTTTCGAAGAGGCTCTCAACTTCCACTAGCAAATCACTTTGAAGGGGAAAGACAAATATCCCTCTTACAACCTTTTATAGTGGTTCACACTTTTACAAATTTTCAATAAAAAAGAATGAGGTGAACACTCAAGCAATTGGAAATAAGACTTGCTAAAGACTTTGCTAAGGCTTTTTTTTTTCTCAATCTATTGCTTCTCAAAAGTTGTATTCTCTGTTGAGAATTGAGGGATATTTATAGACCCTAAGAGGATTCAAATTTGGGCTCCAAATTTTGAATTCTCTTGGGTTCCCGATGTTGGCGGTGCCACCGTCTTGTCACGGACAAACTTCGAAACAAGATGTTTGATGTAATGCTTATGTATGTCCGTGTCGTTTGGCATATTCATGCCTTGTACAGCATGTAGAGGGGCGGCCGAAGGCATAATAGTCCCATTTTAGTTGGGTTGGTGGCCTCTTTAGGCTTTGTAAATAAAGGTTGTGTCATGTGGACACGTGCGAGAGATTATCGGTCTGTAATGGACCATTTTACCCTTTGTTCTGCCACTGTTCAGAGCTTGTAAAGTCTGTTTGTAATTTGCATTATCTATGAAGTGTTTTTCGGAGATGTTTGCTTATGGATCCCGATTGAGGCGTTCTCTCTAACCCGTTCTCTCTTTTGTTGGTCCTAAGGGACAATGGGAGGCTTCGGGGAGGCTGACCTTTGTGGACGGACACGCAAGGGTGCCGCACGACTTAGGCAAAACCAACTAAGTCCGTGATAGATGGTATCAGAGCGGGACAAGCACTCATAGAAACACTTGACATGCAAACGTGGGGGACCTAGCGGGGCTGCATTGAGGGCAGTCAGCACACGCGCGATCGTTTGGGGGAAAAACGGGCATGGAGATGTAGGGAAAATGAGTCGCTCGGAAGAGCGGGCATCCGACATTGGCATTCAGAGGAATGGCCAACCCTTCGCGCAAGAGGCACCATGAGAACAGGCAAGTTTGGAAGAATGTGGAGCACACAAAGGTTGGGATGGCTGAGTTTAAGCTACGGCTCAACGTTGACAACTATACTTGATGGTGCTCAAGACAAGCGAGGCGCTTGGTAAAGGATGAGACCATGCAAGGTGGAATGAGTTGCTCAATGACCAAAAGAGTTATGCAAAGCTCACAGAGGTGAGGGGAATTGCTAACTCAAAGAATTTGGTACCCATGCATGGGCTTGTATGCGGACGATGGAATGTTCATGGCCATCCCAAGGCGACCGAAACTCGGTGCCACGGAGCATTGAAACTTTTTCTTCGGCATGTGAAGGATACGTCCGTAGGAGACTGAAGTGTGCAATGAGTTCAGCATATTGCTAGGCCTTGATTGGTGCAGCGGGGGCTGTATTGACGTGGAGTCGTAATCTAGCAAGTGCGTTTGCAGGAGGCAAAATAATGCACAGTTTGTTCAGCAGATCGGAGTAGTCCAAGGGGATGGTGGTCTCCGAAACAAAGAGAGATGTTCCTCCAACGGGATAGTTATCCAGGAGGGATAAGTCTCGGCTCTCCAGAGGGAGAATCATGTGAGACGAACCCCACAAGTTGAGGAGGAGTACCTCAACAAACAACGACTCCACGAAGCTCAATGGACTGAGCAAGTGGCGAGGAGTCATCGCATGATCTCGCTTGAGAGAATGCATTGGTGGAGGCATTGCGAGATCAAGTGGGGGAGTGACCTAAAGCAACACAAATGAAGGCACACTTAGAGTCGATATGGAGATCGGACTCAAGGGAGGGCTGACCCGTGGAATGGTGGGCGCGAGGACCACCATCGACTCAATGCAAAAACGAGGAGCGGAGCAACTTGGGTGTAACTTGGCGAAGTACCCAAGCCGCATGAAGGGAGCCAGCATAGAAGTTGGAACATGGAGCAGAGGCACAGTGCTTTCCTTAGATAGAGGTCAAGGACATGAACTCTTGCAGAGGCAAGAGTAGGATCATGTTGTTCCATGGGTCCTTTATTCTAACGGAGCGGACTCATCTTGCATGGTGCCAAAGACGAAGAGAGCTTCTAGGCACATGCACCTTATCTCGGAGAAGCATTTGATGGAGGAACTAAGGCGACTCAATTTACGGAGGCGAAGTTGGGTTCAGAAGGCCTTAGCACGGGGCAAGAGGACGCAGAGGCGGGTACTCTTGAAGAATATGCCACAATGTTGCCATTCAAGTTGCCGTGAAGGAAGCGGTGCGCAGCGGAGATTGTGCTGGTAGGGGCAGAGGCCCAGGATCCAGACAATGGTGGACAAATTTCAGTGAAGTCGGTGGACTTCGGGAGCTACTAGGTGACGGACTATCCTAGAGCGGTGCTTCATCTAGGTGTGACCCAAGAGTGGGTGGATGAAGGTCGATTGCCAAAGGAGCGAACAAAATCGAAGGTCGAAGAGACCCTGCGATGTATTGGCAGAGGCCACACATGGAGGGTTCACAATTCGAGTTTATTCCACGAGGATCAGAATGCAATGGAGATGTCACCAGGAGGTGACATGGTGCAGCGGATCGTGATGGAACAGTTCGTGGCAATGCGATACACACGATCTAGTCCCGTGAGGGATTAGATCATATGGAGGTATGATCGGGAGCTACTGGAAGCTCCACTTCGGTGAACAACGCGACGACAAGAAGGGCTATGGATTCAAGGAGTGAAGGCTATAGTACCGCAGAGGCGGGTCTTCCGTGCGTGCATCGAATTTTGCATCGGATGAAAACCTTGGTCATCAGTATATGGGGGTTGGGTTCCACCAAGGGAAAAGTTCGAATGCAAGTACCAATGAGTTCCATGGGAGGGACTTGATCATGTAGAGGTATGATCGAAGCAGCTAGAGATTTGGACTGCTCCAAAGCTCATATTCGCTTAAGGGAGCCCGACAAGTCAGAGGACAAGGTCGAGTAAGCGAACGTTGCTACCAAGGAAGCTAAGGAGAATAGAATCGGTGCAAATCCTACAACGTGATGGCAGAGGCCATGCATGGGAGTTGCAGTCTGTCTTTCCATCGACCAAACGGACTGCTTGGAGAACACAGAGGTGTTGAAGCAGGGGGTCGAAATGGGCGAGGAAGCGATGACGAGTCCAGAGGAACTTAGCTACCCAAAATCAAGCATCAGTTAGAATGGAGGTGGACTCAGAGGAGTGCCACGGAGACATATCTACTGATCGCGAAGAAAAGGGATGCAGATGCGAGGCGATAGATAGTAGGGCCATGGGCATGGTAGCGCCATGGTACCGCAGAGGCGGGACTTCCATGAAAGTCATTGATCCCTTGCTCTTATGGAGGGAGAGCACTTGGTCGCGAAAGGGGCCAAGAAGGTGGAGCATGCAAAGGCAATCTCCAAGTACCGAGACAAGGCTGAAGGATAGAGGCCGAGGAACTTCGTAAGACCGGTGTCAATGAGCTTCTCATCAAGATAGCCGAAAGTGAAGGACTTCGGGTCATGCAAGAGTGCATAACCAAGGAACGAAGCAGGCAGTACACGGTGTTGTACCTTTGCTACTCAGTGGAGTAGGCGGCAGGGTTGATGGAGAAGACGGTACAATCCCAGAGGCGACCAAACTTATGAGAGAATTACTCCAAGTTGGGGTGAAAACTTCCTGCATTCCAGAAGTTCGATGGCATTTAGAAGATGAATCACAGTAGCTAACTCAACGCAAGGAGTGCAAACACTTCAAGTGCTTCAGAAGTGTGAGCAAAGAGCAGGCGAAGGCTAGTAACTAGCTCGATGCATGAAGTACAACCTCGAGGAGGTGGGCGAAGTCAAGTAACCTTTGCCTTCTCAACTCTTAAGAGAATGGGCGAAACCGAGTACCCCAATTCTCTTATCTATCTAGTAGAGGAGCTCTGCACAAGTTCAAAGACCCTTCGAAGATAATAGAAGACAATAGTTGTCAAATCCTCACCAATGGTGATCAGTGCTACTGAGAGTAGATTGTCCACTTCATTTCCCAACGAAATGCTAATCGAAAGCGGAAGTGATGCGAACCTACTTAGATGTGACAACTAAGTGAGAGAAGAGTCAATGAGCAAATTTTATGGAGGAAGGACCCAAAACTTCAGAAGTTTGCGAGACGATGCTCGTTAAAGCTCCAACAAGCATCCACCCAGTTCAAGCAGCATGAGGAATTTGAGAGACTGGCACAGTAAGGATGGTCTTTTCCTTCATCTGGGGGATCCGTAGGAATCAACAATGATCAACACAACTCAGCCAACCCCACACTAGAGTCAGAGTCATTGGTGAGTTGAAGCAGCATGGCGGATCAAAGGTTCGACTACTCAAAAAACAGCAGCGGAGAGCAGCTAGGAGCCAAGAGGCGCATTGTAGTTGGAGCAGAAGATTGAAGACTCAACAAAGGCGAGGAGTTACAGTGTCGACAAAGGCTTCAACGAGGACGTCGAAGGTATAAGTGGGGGAGAATGTCACGGACAAACTTCGAAACAAGATGTTTGTGTTGAATCTCGGATTTTGATGATGAAATCAATTGTCATTTGTTGTCTAATCTATGTGTTGAGATAAGTGTGCAGGATTAACTACGATGAAAGTTAGACAAGTAGCAGGAGTTGTGCCGGAGTCAAGATCATGATCACGTTGGGAGTTCGAGAGTTCGACGGAAGTTCGGACGGTCGTCGGAGGTTCTGCGAGAACAGATCCGAGAAGTCTAGAAGCTTGCCAAGCGAAGCTCGTCGGAACTCACCAAGTGGATCGTCGCAAAGTCCAGGAGTTTGCCGGAAGTCCGCAGAAGCATCACCGAGGGTTCATCGGATGATCGACGGAAGTTCGCCGGAAACTCACCGGAAGAAGCGATTGACGCACCGAAGCAAAGCTGCAGAAATTGTCTTAGATCTAATCATAGTTAGCACATTGATTAAGTTGGAAAATGGGAGGTGATCCCATTAGCTAATCTTGGGGCAATTGGGCCCTTGAAAGACTGAAATTGGGCCGAATGGAGCTAACCATTCGGACCCTGCTTGCACTAGGAGGTGCAACCGCCTAGGCCAGGAGGTGGCACTGCCTGGGCTAAGCCTCCCAGCGGGACTGGGCGGTGCAACCTCCCTAGCCAGGAGGTGGCACCGCCTGAGCTCAGTCTTCGAGCTAGACTGGGCGGTGCAACCTCCCTGACAGAGAGGTGGCACCGCCTGAGCTCAGTCTTCGAGCTAGACTGGGCGGTGCAACCTCCCTGACAGAGAGGTGGCACCGCCTGAGATCGGTCTTCGAGCTCTGGCAGAGAGGTGCAACCGCCTCAGTCAAGAGGTGGCACCGCCTGGGCTCAGTCTTCGAGCTCTGCCAGGCGGTGCAACCTCTCCAGTCAGGAGGTGCAACCGCCTGATCCCGGAATTCCGGGATTTGATCGTTTTGAGCTCCAAATTTGAATTGGGTTGGGGCCTATAAATACCCCACCCATTCAGCACTGAAAAGATATAGACCTACACCGAAATTCTTGATCTTTTCTGTGATTCTAAGAGCTCAAATTTGTGTAAAGTCCTAAAGTTCTCCTCTTTCTGTTCTTCAAGTCTTGAGTTGTAAAGAGAGGAGAGAAAGGTCCTGTAAGGGTTGTCTCCTGAGCCCATCAAAAGGAGTGAATCTGTTAAAGGGCAGTTGGCCTTCGCCTATTGAAGGAAGGCCTCTAGTTGACGTCGGTGACCTCGTCGGTGGAGGAAGCCAAAAGTGGAGTAGGTCAAGACTGACCGAACCACTCTAAATCTCTGGTTTGCGTTTATTTTGAGCACTTTATCATTACTGCAAACCTCCTACATAGCTACTGCTCTCTGCGCCTTTACGAACAAGTTTCTAAGTGCTGATCTTTCTGAATCTGCATTCATACGTAAATCGGTGTTTTCATACATTACAGTTTACGATTACGTTTTGTAACTGCAAACTGTCTTCTGCGCTTTTACGAACGAGTTTCTTTGTAGTTTACATTTACGTTTTGATTCTATTTATAACTGCAAACTGTCTTCTGCAATTTTACGAAAGAGTTTCAAGGTTTAGACGAAAATCTGCATTCAGACGTAAAACTGCATTTAGACGTAAATCGGCTTTCCTCGTACAATCATCAGATTTCAGTTCACGTTTACGTCTTGATTTCAACTGCATATTGCCTTCTGCGAGTCTACAAATGAGTTTCAAAGTCCAGACGTAAATCTGCGTTTAGACGTAAATCTGCTTTTTGCAGATTACTTTTTGAGTTGTACAATAGCAGCACACTGTCTTTATACTTCTGCTTAAACTGCTTTTGATCTAAACAAGTGATTTACGCAATCTGAGCTTAGACGTAAATTGCGCTTAGATGCAAACTGTGTTTAGATGCAAACTGCGTTTAGATGCAAACTGTGTTTAGACGTAAACTGCACTTAATCATAAGTAATCTTAGAATCGGTTTTTGCATCAAAATAGTTTTTATCGAACGAACGCAGCTTTCGTTTTTAATCGCTGAAAGATATCCGTTGCACTAATTCACCCCCCCCCCCCCCCCCCCCCCCTCTTAGTGCTCTCGATCCTAACAATTGGTATCAGAGCCCGGTTAACTCTCAAACGGATTAAAATCCAAGAGAGATGGCTTACGCCGGAAACCAAGAGGGCCATTCCATTACACGTCCACCCATGTTTAATGGGACGGACTACACCTATTGGAAGACCCGAATGAGGATCTTCCTTATTTCTATGGACGTAGAACTCTGGAATCTTGTTGAGAATGGTTTTTCAAAGTCTTCTCTTCCAATGATCGATTGGAACGATTCAGAAAAGAAGGCTTTCGCTCTTAATGCAAAGGCTATGAATGCCTTATTTTGCGCACTTGACAAAAACGAATTTAATCGTGTTTCAATTTGTGAAACTGCATTTGATATTTGGCACACACTCGAAGTGACTCATGAAGGCACAAGTAGAGTGAAAGAGTCAAAAATCAATCTTTTGTTACACTCTTTTGAACTTTTTCGGATGAAACCGAGTGAGACTATTGGCGACATGTTTACCCGCTTCACGGATGTTGTCAACGGTCTAAAAGGACTCGAAAAAAGTTTTTCGGATTTTGAGCTCGTAAATAAGATACTAAGATCCCTTCCTAAGAGTTGGGATCCTAAAGTCACTGCTATTCAAGAGGTAAAAGATTTAAACAACTTCCCTCTTGAAGAACTAATTGGGTTATTAATGACCTATGAGATGACTTGCAAAGCTCATGAAGAGCAAGAAGACATCCTTCCAAAGAACAGGAAGGATATGGCACTTAGAACTTTGGAAGATCACTTGAGAGAAAACTCAAGTGATGAGGACTGTGACGATGACTTGGCACTTCTAACTAGAAAATTTAAAAAATTCATTAAAAGAAACAAGTTTAAGAATGATACTAAAAATAAACTTGAACCCAAGAAGGATCAAGTTATTTGCTATGAGTGCAAAAGCCGGCACACTACAAGAGTGATTGTCCCCAAGCCAAAAAGAGAACAACAAAGAAGAAGGTGCTCAAAGCAACATGGGATGATTCGAGCGCATCTGAGGAAGAGGAGTCCAACACTGAGCAAGTTGCTCATTACGCCTTAATGGCCATCGGAGAGGAGGCAACGAATTCATTAAATGCTGATTTATCTTTCGATGAATTATTAAATGCTTTCAATGACTTATTTGATGAATGCAAGAGTATCAGTAGAAAATACAAATTGCTGAAAAAGGTGCATGATAGTCTTACTTGTGAGTTTGACAAGTTAAAAGTTGAACATCATGATAGTTTAAATTCATGTATCAAATGTCATGATTTAGAAACTCTCCAAAAAGAAAACTTGCTACTTAAGGACACCTTGAAGAAATTCGAGGTTGGTAGCAAGTCATTGAACATGATCCTTACAAACAAGGGTCACGTTCCCAAAAGAAGTGGAATTGGATTCGTGAGAAGTCCTCACCAAAATCCAACCACCTTCATAAAAGGCTCCATCTTACATATTCGACATCAAGACAAATGTAACTTCTGTTGTAAATTTGGACACAAGACACATTGTTGTCCATTCAAGAAAATAAGTCCAAACAAATTGATTTGGGTTCCTAAAGGAACCATGACAAATTCTATGCAACATGATAAGAAGTGTAGATCTATTTGTGAGGCACCCAAAAGCAAATGGGTACCTAAAAATCATCCCTTCCTATAAAAACATTAAAATTTTAGGCTGGAGCAAGAAATAATATTCTGCTCCTTGATTCTCGATAGTCATAAACCAAGAGTCAAAAAGGAACTCGCAACGCTTAAGTAACAAGTGGAAGTTATGAAATCACAAATGCGATTTGGATACAACCTTATTAGAAACATATGATTCCCAAATTCACATATCCCCTTGATCTTCGAACCCGTCAACTCTATCATCTACGAATTAATTCTTGTATCATGAAGAAACTAAATATGTCATGATCTTAAAAGGGATACCAAACAAACTATCAACATACGTGCGACATACGCACGTTAAAAGATCTATCTTGATCATACAAGAGCTTCTTCCTTAAATAAAAACTCATACGAAATCACGTAAGAAACGTTAATTGCTCTGAAATGAAAAAATCTCCTCAAGGCAAAGGCTCCATGATCAAATCACATTAGGTGCTCACTGGCTGCAAGCGGTGGCACCTCTCCAGCTAGCGGTGGCACCTCCAACTACCACGGGTTGCCAGCGGTTGCACCGCTCCAGCCAGAGGTGCAACCGCCCGCAACTCTGCCTTTTTAAACCCACGCTAGGGCCGACGGTGGAACCGACCCCAACTCACTCCCATTTCCTCCTCTACTCTTCCAAGTCTCCTCCATTCTCATTTCACTCCTCTAAGCTTTCCAAATACCTCCCATTTCGGAGCAAAACATCAAGAATCCTTCCTTCTCTTGAAGATTTCACAAAGGTACTCTCTAAGAAGCCCTTAAATTCTGTTTTGTTCTTCATTTACTCTTGCTCATCATCATCCCTCTAAACAGCAGTAGTTATGGGATCTAGAAGATCCTCAAGGGACAAGGGAAAGAGGAGATTAGTAGAAGAGTTTGATTTCACCCTTTTCGATTCAAAAAACCATGCTGAAAAATTTTCCTCTTTCGAACTTAGAAGTATCAATAAGGGAAAATACGTAGATCTAAATGAACTAAGAGACTTAGAGACTATCCAATGGTTTGCAAACCTAGATCTACTTCCAATCTTGCAGATTAACGAACCCATCTATCCTAGGCTAGTTAGATTATTTTACAATAACATGCAAATAGATGATGAAGGAAGAATGTCCACCTATCTTTTAGGACAACACATCTCAATCACTGATAGGTTCATTTGTGATATGATAGGCATTCCCATAAAAAGCATAGGACTTTACTTTAGAGGATCATGGGATGATGAAAGTATTGGAACATCCTATGTTGAAGCCTTAGGAACAATCTTTGCCAATCCTAACATAGCATTGGTTCCTAAAAGTTGTGAACATCTACTGCCTTTGAACACTAAGATACTTCATCATATCATGACTAGTATAATTCTTCCTAAACAATACCATCATGATGAAGTAAGTCAATTAGAATTAGGAACTATGTACTTAATCATGAAGGGACATGACATCTGTCTTGGTTATCTTATCCAACAAAACATGTTAGAATTATCTAAGAAAGATATGATGCTCCCATATGGTGGTATAATCACAAGAATAATGAAAGCTTACGACATTCTAATACCACCAGAAGAAGAAGTAATGAAAGTAGATAGATTCAGCATAATAAACAAAAATCTACTTCACCGACTAAGATGTTACTATAGAAACGGTAACTGGGTTAGAATCCCTAGAAGGACTGATCACCCTCAACCTGAACCAGAACCGGAAACACCAGTATTTAGGGGTACCCAATCTCCTCCAACCCTTCCCTTTGAGGAAACACATCCAGTTGAGCAAACTCATACATCCATCGAAGAAATTGGGATTCGAATGGATCGATTCGAACAGAGACAAGAACGGATTGAACAACGACAAGATCAAATCCTATCTGAGCTGCAGCAAATTCATAGTCAATTTGACTCCTTGTTTAGGCACTTTAATTTTCCACCTCATCAATGAACTTGTTGAACACCTGTTGTTGTTGTAAACTTCTTATGTTACTCACTTCTGATGTGCTGGCTATAAACATCTATCTTGCGCCTTGTGGTAAAAGTTATCTCAGATTTGTATGGTATCATTACTGTTTGGTATGTGATGTGTCCAAATTAAGAATGTTATGCTTTGAAACTAAAAGTTTTGAAAACCTTGTGCTTTGATTTCAAAGAGAATTAGGAATGTTGATGTGTCCGAATAGATAAATTTGTTAAAATTATTTTTCGGACTATATTGAATGATCAAATCACTTGATTCCCATGTTTCTATGATTATATGTGAAAATCTGCAACAAAATCTTGTCCGAATGCATCTTATTTATTCGAATGCTATAAAACAGATTTTCTCGTACACCTTCATGAGAAATAAGTTTCTGAAAAAGATTTGATGAAGTGATTCATGTGTATGTATTCCATCCTACAAAATCTTTACATAGACAATGGATTATAACAAAAAGGGGAAGAAGTATTTAAAGCAATCTATGTAAAATTCCTCTATAAGCTTGCTATTATTATTTTTCTGGCATCATAATTACTATGCTTTTTGTTGATGACAAAGGGGGAGATATATGAATTGATAAACACTGCCATGATTAGAAATACTATGAGTGATGCTATAAACACTCCTAAGTGATGCTATAAACACTGCTATGATTATGCCATCCTTGCATCACCAAGAGATATATGAAAATGTGCTAAAGTTTGCATTATGTTTGCATTATGCCCTGAGTTGATATCTTATCATGTGAAGAAAATGCAAAACTTGCTAGAATATTTCAAATGTGTGCATCATGTAATAGTGCTTCACAGCTTTATATGATAATGTTCAAACTACATGATGAATAGTTACAAACACAATCATACAAACTTGATGATGTATGTCAAGCCTTGACATCATCTTTGAAGAGATACATCATGATGAGTATCATGATGGGAGTATTGATAAGTTTAACTGATCAAACTTATCAATACGTCACTTGAATTCTTAGGTCTTGAATTCAAGGTTGACTTATCTCAACTATGGCATATAGACAGGGGGAGTTAAGGATAACTCCATTATCAATTGATTATCATCATCAAAAAGGGGGAGATTGTTGAATCTCGGATTTTGATGATGAAGTCAATTGTCATTTGTTGTCTAATCTATGTGTTGAGATAAGTGTGCAGGATTAACTACGATGAAAGTTAGACAAGCAGCAGGAGTTGCGCCGGAGTCAAGATCATGATCACGTTGGGAGTTCGAGAGTTCAACGGAAGTTCGGACGATCGTCGGAGGTTCTGTGAGAACAGATCTGAGAAGTCCAGAAGCTTGCCAAGCGAAGCTCGTCGGAACTCGCCAAGTGGATCGTCGCAAAGTCCAGGAGTTTGCCGGAAGTCCGCAGAAGCATCACCGAGGGTTCATCGGATGATCGACGGAAGTTCGCCGGAAACTCGCCGGAAGAAGCGATTCACGCACCGAAGCAAAGCTGCAGAAATTGTCTTAGATCTAATCGTAGTTAGCATATTGATTAAGTTAGAAAATGGGAGATGATCCCATTAGCTTAATCTTGGGGCAATTGGGCTCCTGAAAGACTGAAATTGGGCCGAATGGAGCTAACCATTCGGACCCTGCTTGCACCAGGAGGTGCAACCGCCTAGGCCAGGAGGTGGCACCGCCTGGGCTAAGCCTCCCAGCGAGACTGGGCGGTGCAACCTCCCCAGCTAGGAGGTGGCATCGCCTGAGCTCAGTCTTCGAGCTAGACTGGGCGGTGCAACCTCCCTGACAGAGAGGTGGCACCGCCTGAGCTCAGTCTTCGAGCTAGACTGGGCGGTGCAACCTCCCTGACAGAGAGGTGGCACCGCTTGAGCTCGGTCTTCGAGCTCTGGCAGAGAGGTGCAACCGCCTCAGTCAAGAGGTAGCACCGCCTGGGCTCAGTCTTCGAGCTCTGCCAGGCGGTGCAACCTCTCCAGTCAGGAGGTGCAACCGCCTGATCCCGGAATTCCGGGATTTGATCGTTTTGAACTCCAAATTTGAATTGGGTTGGGGCCTATAAATACCCCACCCATTCAGCACTGAAAAGATACAGACCTACACCGAAATTCTTGATCTTTTCTATGATTCTAAGAGCTCAAATTTGTGTAAAGTCCTAAAGTTCTCCTCTTTCTGTTCTTCAAGTCTTGAGTTGTAAAGAGAGGAGAGAAAGGTCCTGTAAGGGTTGTCTCCTGAGCCCATCAAAAGGAGTGAATCTGTAAAAGGGCAGTTGGCCTTCGCCTATTGAAGGAAGGCCTCTAGTTGACGTCGGTGACCTCGTCGGTGGAGGAAGCCAAAAGTGGAGTAGGTCAAGACTGACCGAACTACTCTAAATCTCTGGTTTGCGTTTATTTTGAGCACTTTATCATTACTGCAAACCTCCTACATAGCTACTGCTCTCTGCGCCTTTACGAACAAGTTTCTAAGTGCTGATCTTTCCGAATCTGCATTCATATGTAAATCGGTGTTTTCATACATTACAGTTTACGATTACGTTTTGTAACTGCAAACTGTCTTCTGCGCTTTTACTGTTAGGATCGGAGCGGCACTAAGAGGGGGGGGTGAATTAGTGCAGCGGATTAAAACTTCGATTTTATCAAAATCTTTCGTACGATAAGAACGGAACTTGAAAAGTTTAACTTGAAAGCGTATTCTTAAAGTTGCGCAGCAAGGGTAATAAGGAACTAAAGCAGTAAGAAGATTTGCAGTAATGTAAATGACAATAATAAAATGCAAACCAGAGATTACGCCGATTTTTAGAGTGGTTCGGTCAAATGACCTACTCCACTTGCGAGGCCCCTCTTCGATGAGGCTCCCACCTTCCACTAGCAAGTCTCTTGAAATGGAAGGGTAAACACCCCTCTTACAACCTTTTACAAGCAGCTCAACCTCTTACAAATTTTCAATAAGAAAGAAGGAGGAGAACTCTCTAGCAAATTGAAAACAAGACTTGCTAAGACTTTCTAAGACTTTTCTCTCAATCCAAATGCTTCTCAAAAGTTGTAACCTCAGCTGAGATTTGAGGGGTATCTATAGGCCTCAAGAGGATTCAAATTTTGGGCTCCAAAATTTGAATTCTCTTAGGGTCCCCGGTGCTGGCGGTTCCACCGCCCAGCCAGGCGGTGCCACCGCCCAACGCTCGGGTGCTGGACGGTGCAACCGCCCAGCCAAGGAGGTGTCACCGCCCAGCACTCGGGTGCTGGGCGGTGCCACCGCCTACAGTGTTTTCAGCCCGACTACAGTGTTTTCAGCCACTAGTTGGGCTTCAATCTTGGCTCTCTAGTTCGCTGGTTTAGCTTAATTTTTAGCCTAAACCAACTCTGACTTTGGGCCCAGTTAGCCCCTAACCAGGATATAGGATTATCTCTTAATCCTAATCCTAATTACAAGTGGACTACATAACCAAAACATGTCCTAAGCAAATTTTCAACCGCGAACGTCGAGTCTTGTTCTGGCGAGCTTTCCGACGAACTTTCTGCCGACGGGCTTCTAGCAAGCTCCCGAACTTGTGATGACTTTAATGAGTAGCCGAGCCTTCTCGGTGATCTCCGTGAACCTCCGACGATCTCTTCGGCGAACTTCCGAAAATTCCGACAGGTTCCCGATTTCTTCTCGGTTGGTTCTGGCAGCATCTCCGACGATTCTTCGGACTCTTAAACGTCCATCGAACTTTACTCCGGTATTCTCGCTTTGTGTTTTCTGGTTATCGTAGTTAATCCTGCACACTTAACTCAATAATATGGATTAGATCAAATAACCCATCAATTGATTTTATCATCAAAATCCGAGATTCAACAATCTCCCCCTTTTTGATGATGACAATCAATTGATGACGGAGTTAAACGTAACTCCCCCTATCTAAATGCCATATTATGAGAAGATAAAACACTTGAATTTCATCATTGAATTCAAGTATAAACCGATAAGCTCTAACCGTAGAACTTATCGTTATTCTCATTAAGCATAATGTAAATGCGAAACTTTGATGAAAATCTTTTTCAAGTCGAAAGATAAGAGACAAATTTTACTATGACAAGAGATAAAGATTTTCAACTTGAATTGCATGATTATACATTTTAGACATGCATTCAATATGATCAATCAATCTTACGATATTTTCAAGGATTTTGCAAGGCATATAAGATAATCATCGATTGATCACTTTTCTCAAGGATTTTGCAATTCATATTTTGTCATGCTATTAAGAATGATATAAGTCATCACTTTTCTCCCCCTTTGTCATCAACAAAAAGGAAAATGAGACTTGAAGCACATATTTTGTCATACAACGATTTTATCATTGAAAATTAAGTATGCAAAAATATTTACGCAGAGTTCATTTTAGAGGAAAATTCTGCATGCATTCATATTATCTAATCTCTTCTTTCTATGAATAATAGAAATTGTAGATGTATAAGAGAGAGATTGGGATAAAAAAATTCAAGTAGTAATTTCACGAAGTCAAGATCATAATTCGAATACAAACTCATTCAAATCGTCAAATTCATGAAAATCTCAACATTACTTTTTAATCATCACATAAGGCATTTAAAGAATTTTTGAAACATAGGAGAATGATTAATTTAAGCATACAATGTTTCAATCAAATTCAAGTCATGAATGCCAATACTTTCATATTTGTAAGTATCAATTCATGAATGCCAAAAGATATTATTTGTGATTCCAATTTTGCAAGATCAAGATTATGATTTAGATAAAACTTATTTAAATCAAATCGCTAACTTGAAATTCATAATCAAGTCATCAAAGTCGATTTCGAGATTTCACAACATGTCATATGGAATTTGAAGGAGAATGAGAGATGGAAAGAAGATGAAAAACTTTACGGAAAATCCAATCAAACAAGTTTATTGTTTAGGGACAATTTAACATACCTAATTCCCTTCTAATGAATTCAAATTGGTCTTCATTCAAGGCTTTTGTGAATATATCTGCTAATTGATGCTTTGTGTCAATGAATTCTAGAACAACATTATTGTTAAGGACATGATCGCGTATGAAATGATGCCTAACGTCGATGTGCTTAGTTCTAGAATGCTGAATTGGATTTTTAGTAAGACATATGGCACTAGTATTATCACATTTTATGGGAATATTTTTAAAGTGAATTCCATAGTCTTCTAATGTATTTTTCATCCAAATGACTTGTGCACAACATGCACTTGCAGCTATGTATTCGGCTTCCGCCGTAGATAGTGCGACTGAATTTTGTTTCTTGGAAGTCCAAGAAACAAGTGCATGTCCTAAAAATTGGCATGTTCCGGATGTACTTTTTCTATCTATCCTGCATCCGCCAAAATCGGCATCTGCATAAGCTATTAGATCGAATTTTTCAGATTTTGGATACCACAATCCTAAATTTGGAGTTCCTTTAAGATATCTAAATATTCTTTTAACACTCTTAAGATGACATAATTTAGGATTAGATTGAAACCTAGCGCAAAGTCCTACACTAAACATAATATCCGGTCTAGTCGCAGTGAGGTAGAGTAGACTACCTATCATTCCCCTGTATGTTTTTTGATCGAAACTTTCACCATTTTCATCCATATCTAACTTAGTCGCAGTACTCATAGGGGTGTTTATTGCTTTTGAACTATCCATGTTAAATCGTTTTAACAATTCTAATGTATATTTGGATTGGTTAAGAAATATACCATCACTAAGTTGTTTGATTTGTAATCCCAAAAAGAAAGTTAATTCACCCATTAAACTCATTTCAAATTCAAGACTCATACATTTGGCAAATGATTCACATAGTGATTCATCCGAAGAGCCAAACACAATATCGTCAACATAAATTTGCACAATAAGAAAATTATTTTCAAAATGTTTAATAAACAATGTAGTATCAACCTTGCCTTTGGTAAAATTATTTAAAATAAGAAAGGAACTAAGCCTTTCATACCAAGCTCTAGGAGCTTGTTTTAAGCCATAGAGAGCTTTAGTCAATTTGAATACATGATTAGGAAGAAGAGAATTTTCAAATCCAGGAGGTTGTTCGACAAATACTTCTTCGGAAATAAAGCCATTCAAGAAAGCACTTTTAACATCCATTTGAAATAGTTTAAAATTATTACTACTAGCATAGGCAAGGAGCATCCTTATGGCTTCTAATCGAGCCACGGGAGCGAAGCTTTCTTCGTAATTGATACCTTCTTCTTGGTTGAAACCTTTGGCCACTAATCTAGCCTTGTTTCTAACCACGATACCATTTTCGTCTTGCTTGTTTCTAAAGACCCACTTAGTACCTATGACTAAGTGGTCACTTGGTCTAGGAACAAGCTTCCATACCTCATTCCTCTCAAATTGGTTCAATTCTTCTTGCATTGCAATGATCCAAAAATCATCTTTTAAGGCTTCGTCAATGCATTTAGGTTCAATTTGAGAGAGGAAAGCGGCGTTAGCACTGAAATTTTTGAAAGAAGAACGAGTTTGAACCCCTTTTGATGTATCTCCTATAATTTGCTCTTTTGGATGAGCATCTACATACTTCCATTCTTTTGGTAAAGAAATTTCGGAAGAAGATGCATTCAAATGGCTATTTTGAGGAGAGGGTTCATTTAACTTCAAATTATCAAAACCAAGATCATCATCAAAATCATTTTTCTTTAAATCGGAAATTTCATTAAAGACTACATGAATAGACTCTTCAATTACTAAAGTTCTTTTATTAAAAACCCGAAAAGCTTTAGAAACGGAAGAGTAACCAAGAAAGATGCCTTCATCGGATTTAGCATCAAATTTTCCTAAAGCATCCCTTTCATTTAAAATAAAGCATTTACAACCAAAAACTTTAAAATAGGAGATGTTTGGTTTTTTGTTATTCCATAATTCATAGGGAGTTTTGGATAAGGATGGTCTTATTAGAACTCTATTCATGATGTAGCAAGCCGTATTTATGGCTTCGGCCCAAAAGTACTTAGGTAAACTATGTTCATTCAACATAGTTCTTGCCATTTCTTGTAGGTTTCTATTTTTCCTTTCAACTACTCCATTTTGTTGAGGATTTCTTGGAGTTGAGAAGTTGTGATTGTACCCATTACTTTCGCAAAAATTTTGAAAGTCACGATTTTGGAATTCACCACCGTGATCACTCCGAATTGATAAAATCATGAAGCCTTTTTCGTTTTGAGTGAGTTTACAAAATTTAGAGAAACACTTGAAGCAATCACTTTTGTGAGCTAAGAAATAGGTCCAAGTGTATCTAGAGTAGTCATCCACAATCACAAAAGCATATTTGCTTCCACCTAGACTTGTTGTATCAATTGGTCCAAATAAGTCCAAATGGATCAATTGTAATGGTCTAGTAGTGCTAATTTGATTTTTTGGTTTGAAGCTTGTTTTTATTTGTTTGCCTAGTTGACATGCATCGCATACTTTGTCCTTAATAAACTTTATATTTGGAATTCCTCGTACTAATTCTTGAGATGAGATCTTAGATATTGTTTTCATGCTTGCATGGCCTAATCTCCTATGCCAAAGCCAAGCATCATCATTTACGGCGGAGAAGCACATTTCATTACTTAGTTCATCAAGATTGATGGTATAGACATTATTTTGTTTTAAAGCAATCATAGTCATGTTATGATTTGGTTTTTCAATAATGCACATATTTGATTCAAATCTAACGATGTAACCTTTATCGCATAGTTGACTAATACTCAAGAGATTATGTTTCAATCCATCAACTAGTAAGACATCATCAATGGAAAAATTAAATTTGTTACCAATAGTTCCCTTGCCAATGATTTTGCCCTTGTTGTTGTCTCCGAAGGTAACGTACCCTTCTTCTTTGCTAGTGAGCATAGAGAAATGAGATGGATCTCCAGTCATATGTCTTGAGCATCCACTATCGAGATACCATCTCTTGCTCCTAGCTTGTGGGTTTGTCTACAAAAGAGGATGATTTTTAGGTACCCATTTGATTTTGGGTGCCTCAAAAATTGACCCACTAACTTTGTTATTTATGATTGAATTCTTTATAGTTCCTTTAGGAACCCATATTAATTTTTGTGAACTAATTTTCCTAAATGGGCATTTGTAGGCAATATGTCCGGATTTGCAACAAAAGTTGCATTTCATATAAGAGGAAACATGTAATGTAGGTCCTTTTATGAAAGTGGTAGGATTTTGATGTAATCCTTTTACAAATCCAATTCCATTTCTATTTGCGATGTGACCCTTGTGTGCAAGGATCATATCTAATCCTTTGCTACCAACCTTAAACTTGTTTAAGGTTTCCTTAAGAAGCAAATTTTCATTTTTTATTGCTTCTAAGTGCTCACACTTAGAGCATGGAGGAGTTTGAAGACTATCAAACTTATCTTGTAGCAAAGCATGCTCTTTCTTTAAGATACTTAACTTCTTGCTAACAGTTCTACATTCATCAAATAATTCATGAAAAGCGATAGATAGTTCTTCAAAAGATAAGTCTTCATTAAATAAATCACATACCTCTTCTCCTAACGCCATTAGCGCGTAATGAGCAACTTGCTCGGTGTTGGACTCCTCTTATTCGGATGCGCTTGAATCATCCTACGTTGCCTTGAATGCCTTCTTCTTTGATGTTCTTTTTTTGGCTTGAGGACAATCGTTCTTATAGTGTCCCGGTTTTTTGCATTCATAGCAAATCACTTGGTCCTTCTTTTGTTCAAATTTATTTTTTGTATTATTTTTAAATCTGTTCTTTCTTAAATATTTTTTAAACTTTTGAGTCAAAAGTGCAATGTCATTGTCACTATCCTCATCACTTGATGTTCCTTTCAAGTGGTCTTCTTGTGATTTGAGTGTCATATCCTTCCTGTTCTTTGGAAGGGGGTTCTCGAGCTCGTCATGAGCTTGACATGTCATTTCGTAGGTCATTAGAGACCCAATGAGTTCTTCAAGAGGGAATGCTTTAAGGTCTTTGGCCTCTTGAATGGCCGTAACTTTTGGATCCCAACTTTTAGGGAGGGATCTTAAGATTTTAGTTACTAGTTCAAAGTTAGTAAAATCTTTACCAAGAGCTTTGAGTCCATTGATGACATCCGTAAATCGGGTGTACATGTCTCCGATGGACTCACTTGGTTTCATTCGGAAAAGTTCGTAAGAGTGCACAAGGATGTTGATTTTGGACTCTTTCACTCGGCTAGTGCCTTCATGAGTGACCTCAAGAGTTCTCCAAATATCAAAAGCCGAATCACACATTGAAACACGATTAAATTCGTTTTTGTCTAATGCACAAAACAAGGCATTTATAGCCTTTGCATTTAAAGCAAAAACCTTCTTCTCCGATTCATTCCATTCGCTCATCGGAAGAGAAGATTTTTAAAATCCATTCTCGACAATAGACCAAAGCTCAAAGTCCATAGAAATGAGGAAGATTCTCATGCGAGTCTTCCAATATGTATAATCCGACCCATTAAACAAAGGTGGTCGTGCAATAGAATGGCCCTCTTGCATGCCGGAGTAAGCCATCTCTCTTGGGTATTAAACCAAATATGAGAGATAACCTTGCTCTGATACCACTTGTTAGGATCGGAGCGGCACTAAGAGGGGGGGTGAATTAATGCAGCGGATTAAAACTTCGATTTTATCAAAATCTTTCGTACGATAAGAACGGAACTTGAAAGCGTATTCTTAAAGTTGCGCAGCAAGGGTAATAAGGAACTAAAGCAGTAAGAAGATTTGCAGTAATGTAAATGACAATAATAAAATGCAAATAAGAGATTACGCCGATTTTTAGAGTGGTTCGGTCAAATGACCTACTCCACTTGCGAGGCCCCTCTTCGATGAGGCTCCCACCTTCCACTAGCAAGTCTCTTGAAATGGAAGGGTAAACACCCCTCTTACAACCTTTTACAAGCAGCTCAACCTCTTACAAATTTTCAATAAGAAAGAAGGAGGAGAACTCTCTAGCAAATTGAAAACAAGACTTGCTAAGACTTTCTAAGACTTTTCTCTCAATCCAAATGCTTCTCAAAAGTTGTAACCTCAGCTGAGATTTGAGGGGTATTTATAGGCCTCAAGAGGATTCAAATTTTGGGCTCCAAAATTTGAATTCTCTTAGGGTTCCCGGTGCTGGCGGTTCCACCGCCCAGCCAGGCGGTGCCACCGCCCAACGCTCGGGTGCTAGACGGTGCAACCGCCCAGCCAAGAAGGTGTCACCGCCTAGCACTCGGGTGCTGGGCGGTGCCACCGCCTACAGTGTTTTCAGCCCGACTACAGTGTTTTCAGCCACTAGTTGGGCTTCAATCTTGGCTCTCTAGTTCGCTGGTTTAGCTTAATTTTTAGCCTAAACCAACTCTGACTTTGGGCCCAGTTGGCCCCTAACCAGGATATAGGATTATCTCTTAATCCTAATCCTAATTACAAGTGGACTACATAACCAAAACACGTCCTAAGCAAATTTTCAACCGCGAACGTCGAGTCTTGTTCTAGCGAGCTTTCCGACGAACTTTCTGCCGACGGGCTTCTAGCAAGCTCCCGAACTTGTGATGACTTTAATGAGTAGCCGAGCCTTCTCGGTGATCTCCGTGAACCTCCGACGATCTCTTCGACGAACTTCCGAAAATTCCGACAGGTTCCCGATTTCTTCTCGGTTGGTTCTGGCAGCATCTCCGACGATTCTTCGGACTCTTAAACGTCCATCGAACTTGACTCCGGTATTCTCGCTTTGTGTTTTCTGGTTATCGTAGTTAATCCTGCACACTTAACTCAATAATATGGATTAGATCAAATAACCCATCAATTGATTTTATCATCAAAATCCGAGATTCAACATTTACGAACGAGTTTCTTTGCAGTTTACATTTACGTTTTGATTCTATTTATAATTGCAAACTGTCTTCTGCAATTTTACGAAAGAGTTTCAAGGTTTAGACGAAAATCTGCATTCAGACGTAAAACTGCATTTAGACGTAAATCGGCTTTCCTCGTACAATCATCAGATTTCAGTTCACGTTTACGTCTTGATTTCAACTGCATATTGCCTTCTGCGAGTCTACAAACGAGTTTCAAAGATCAGATGTAAATCTGCGTTTAGACGTAAATCTACGTTTAGACGTAAATCTGCTTTTTGCAGATTACTTTTTGAGCTGTACAATAGCAGCACACTGTCTTTATACTTCTGCTTAAACTGCTTTTGATCTAAACAAGTGATTTATGCAATCTGAGCTTAGACGTAAACTGCGCTTAGACGCAAACTGTGTTTAGATGCAAACTGCGTTTAGACGCAAACTGTGTTTAGACGTAAACTGCACTTAATCATAAGTAATCTTAGAATCGGCTTTTGCATCAAAATAGTTTTTATCGAACGAACGCAGCTTTCATTTTTAATCGCTGAAAGATATCCGCTGCACTAATTCACCCCCCCCCCCCCCCCCCTCTTAGTGCTCTCGATCCTAACAGTTTGATGTAATGCTTATGTATGTCCGTGTCGTTTGGCATATTCATGCCTTGTACAGCATGTAGAGGGACGGCCGAAGGCATAATAGTCCAATTTTAGTTGGGTTGGTGGCCTCTTTAGGCTTTGTAAATAAAGGTTGTGTCATGTGGACACGTGCGAGAGATTATCGGTCTGTAATGGACCATTTTACCCTTTGTTGTGCCACTGTTCAAAGCTTGTAAAATCTGTTTGTAATTTGCATTGTCTATGAAGTGTTTTTCGGAGATGTTTGCTTGTGGATCCCGATTGAGGCGTTCTCTCTAACCCATTCTCTCTTTTGTTGGTCCTAAGGGATAATGGGAGGCTTCGGGGAGGCTGAGCTTTGCGGACGGACACGCAAGGGTGCCGCACGACTTAGGCAAAACCAGCTAAGTCCGTGATAGTCTGTCGGTGGCGATGCCATCGCTTGTCAGTGTCTGACATAGACAATGTATTGGCGGTGCCACCGCCGGACCTCTCGGGTGTTGGGCGGTGCCACCGCCCAGTCCGGCGGTACCACCGCCTGATCCTCGGGTTCTGGGCGGTGCCACCGCCCAGTTTGGCAATTCCACCGCCGAGTCCTACGGGTCACTAGATGGGCTTCAAATCTGGGCCAAACTAGGTAATATCGGGCCCAATTGGTCCCTAACCAGGATATAGGATTATTTCTTAATCCTAACCCTAATTACATGCAAACTACGTAACTGAAAACATAGTCCTAAGCAAGTTTTCAACCGGCAAACGTCGAGTCTCCTTCCAGCGAGCTTTCCGGCGATCTTCCAGTGGACTTTCGATACACCCTCGGATTTCTTCCGGCGGATTCCCAGTTGGCTCCCGACCTTATGACGAGTTCAGCGAGTAGCCGAGCCTTCTTGGTGATCTCCACAAACCTCCGACGATTTCTTCAGCGGACTTCCGAAAACTCCGACAAGTCCCCGATTTCTTCTCGGTTGGTTGCGACAGCATCTTCGACGAATCTTTGGACTCTCGAACACCTATCGAACTTGACTCTGATATCTTTGCTTTATATTTTCAGGCTATCATAGTTAATCCTACACACTTAACTCAATAATATGGATTAGATCAATTAATCTATCAATTGATTTCATCATCAAAATATGAGATTCACATATCCAAATAATATTCAAGCCAAATGGATTAACCCAAACAATGGGTCATTTTGTTCCACCATGAGCCAACCCCATCAGTATTACTGTCAATCATGTTAGTTAACTACAACCAGATTCATTTTAGAACTTGTCAGCAAACTTCCATTCAAAAAAAAAAGGGAAAAAAAAGATTAATAGTCAGGTTTTCATCAAATTATGGATGTCACTGAAAAAGAATGTCACAATTGGAAGATTCATAGTTTCATTTGACAATATTTCCTGCTTCAAAACACTTTCACCTTTGATCACGTGAGAAAAAGATTCTTCGTCTCATCTCAAGGATGTAATTAAGTTATAAATTACACACAATGCATTGAAGAATAAAAAGGTCAATCTGTAATGACAGATTGACACCCAGAGCCACACATTTTGCACATAGAGATGTTCTTAAGCAACAGTAAGCAGTTAGCTAGTGCATGACTTGTCCACTTTGTTTATATTATTGTCCTGGAGGGCCTTCCATGCGGATATAATCATACATGATTCCATGAAAAGGGCTTGTACTCTTGGTCTGAGTTAAATAGATTGTATTATCACCTTGAATAAGCCATGCACTTTGCACATCAATATTAAACAACCAATATAATCCATGAATTCCATGTCTTGCAATCGAATTGTCTCTACCAATTAGCCCTGTTGTAAAGTGAGGAGGATTTATCGTTGCATCGTTAAAACGAACCTGGCCAAATGATAGGTATAGTCATAGCAACAAAAATATCAATTACTTATAGTCAACAAAAAAGAAAGAGGCTTATGAATTACTTGTAATTCAGAAATTGTGGCAGAGGCAAGTGCTACTCTAAGCTTGTAAGCTCCAGTTTGATTGACACTATCAACTTGGAACTTGATTTGCCATGTCGTTGCTTGATAGGAGTTCTCTCCAATCTTCCTGCAAGATAGTAATAATCGAAAAACAACATAAGATAATAGGATTTTAGAACTTAATCCTCTTTACGAACAACCTAATAGACAACTATTTCAAATATTCATAATGAAGACCTAGATTTTCTAAGCTTAACAATATCAGGTGAGGTGTATATGCATATCATATATTTTTAATTCTAATTCATTTTGTGAATTACATAAAAGAAATATCAAATAATGGAATAATACCAATATACTATTGCCGATAAAGGTGGATTAATCATTGCTTAGTCTCTATGTAGTATTATGATGGCTAAGAATATCCTACAATCACTGAACATATACTATAATTATTTAGGGGTTCTAAAACCATGAGTAATTATACTAAGAATTTTTCCAAGAATTAGTATATCCGAGCCAACATCACTCCACATTGCAAAAGTTGGTCCATGAATTTGTTAACTAAAATATTTCATAAGCATTTGCACGTCCGAGAAATATTTCATAAGCAAATTACACACTAAGCTATTTGGTGGATGGATCTTAGAGGGAAAATTCATGACAAAATTCGTCTTAGAATATTTGAGATGAGCAAAATAAGTTTGATGAATTGAAACCTGGTAACATGAGCGAAAAACCAATCTTTTCTATAGTCACTCGCACCAACTGAATAAATAAGATCACTGTCAGGATACAAGTCAGCATATCTCTCCCATAAACCATATTGCCTAAATCTGTAAATAGAAATTAAGAGATTCAATAAAATAATAGAAAGGGTAGAAAACAAAATAAATAGAAATAGGTTTTTCTCTTTTATTTTCTCTTATAATCAAGCAAAAAAGTAACAACCGCATAATATTGGTAACATTTTTAAGATGAAAGAGGATAATGAAAAGAACATCTAATTTGTATAACCTGTCTGGATGATTAACATAGAGTTTGTTGACATAGATAGGATTAGGATCTGGGACAAAGAACTCAGCAGCAGAGCGATCGGGAATTCCTATTTCCCATAAAGTAGGACCATCCCTCGGAGGCTTATACACAAGGTCACCCAAATTGATTTGACTTCCTGATCATATATACATAAACTAGTAAGTTCTATAAAGATTTTACATGTTTACCTGGATAAAAGCAACAATTTATCAACCTGAAGAGATAGTTATAGTCATATCTAATTTGTAGTCCCCAATAAATCCAGGAACCCATGCATAAAGATTATAGTCTCCGGTTCGAACATGAGTAATGGTAAAAATCCCTTTGTCATTGGCTCTAGTCCAAAATTGATATCCCTGTAACATTATAACATATGAGATGCTTAAGCACCACAAATATATATATATATACATACATATATACATATATACATACATATATACATATATACATACATATATACATATATACATACATATATACATATATACATACATATATACATATATACATACATATATACATATATACATACATATATACATATATACATACATATATACATATATACATATATATATACATATATATATATATATATATATATATATATAGAGAGAGAGAGAGAGAGAGAGAGAGAGATTTCATGCATGTGTTAACCTTGAATTCTCTTTGCCAGGACCCGGCTTCTCCAGGTAAAGCCAAACCAACAAAAGCAGCATCCCCAATTATATCTTTCTCATCTATGAACCTGAAAGAAAAGTACAAAGTCTCGATTTTTCAACAGTACAAGTTTTTGGTTTTGAATACAATTGGGTACCTAATTTTCGTTAATGAGGACATAATTTCACTCGTATAACATTATATACAAATGACAGGATCTGGACATTTAATGGACAAAATTATGTTATCCTTTCATAAGCATCAAGTATGAAAAGGATTGAAGGACATAAAATAAACAAACATAAATGCAATCATATTTGCCATATTCAGTTAACCAATTCATATGTCAATACGTGGTAAATTAGAGGAGAAATCATACTTATCTCGAACCAGTAATCTCCCAGTAACAGAACCTCTTTGATTAGATTTTTGGAAGTCCTCTGAAACTGGAAATTCATATGGCCAACTCCCCACTTGTGTTAGTGCCTAGCTTGATGAAGAAAAAATGTGTAAACACAAGGAAATAAAGATAAACCTGCCATTATCATATTAGCATCTTGTCCTTCTGCTTGAGATCAACTTCTATAGTCTTGTTATTGTTAACTCTAGTCACTTCTATGTTTCAAAGGAGGTTTCGATATCAATATACAAGTACCGTATGCTAGCGCGTTCAACTGAAGCTGAGCAGTTTGACTAGCTAAAATAAATTGGCTCGTTTGCATACAACAAAAAGAGTACTTATTGTGACAACAAATACTTGCACCTGAAGTTTTGCATCGTCCCAAAGAAGTTGTCGATTTGTACCATCCATAGTAGAATTGAGGTAGATGAACACAGGACCAAAGACTTTCTTCCAGTATTCACCATTCCTGAATTTAGGCACAAGATCCTGCCCACTGTAGTGAGCACTCAAAAACTTCTGAAATAAAGCAATGTGAAAGAAAATTAGTCATGCAACGAATATACCAGCCACCATTTAATGCCATGTTGATATAGAAGTGCTAGACAAGGGTCATTAGAAGGTCAGTGCACTTTGCTTAGCATCAGTTGTATTTGCCATTAACTACTCCATAACTAGTTAAAAGCTTCACAAAAGTTACGCCTTAACAACAGAAAAATGTTTTTTCCCAGAAACAGGAAAGGAAGAATTATTGTCACCAATAAATATGACAATGACCATTTGATTTTACGCAAATATGAATAAATGATTTTTGTTGGAAGTAAAATAGAAATATTAGAATAAAGACACAAATAAGTGTCACTTAGAATAAAGAAATATATTTAAAAAACTTGGGACGAAATTATATGGTTGAGATAAAAGTCGAAAAAGAAAGGATAGTTGCCTCCGAAGTTGTAAATATCTGAGACAATCCTATAATTTTTGCATCGCCGTCTCCCCTTGGTAGACAAACTTGCTCGAAGGGGTGTTGGAGGTCATTTCCTTTGCCCATCCTGTGGATTAGAACCTGAAACCATTGATCATTTGTTCTTCTCTTGTCGGTTCTCAGTTTATTTGTGGCAGTTCTAGAGAGTAAACTACAGAATACTTTTTTGCATGGGAATACTTGGAAAGCTGGTGAGTGGATCCTTGAAGGAATGCATGCGGGCGGTAATTTGGGATTGTTGCACGCATCGGTGGCTGTCACTGGACTTTGGTGGCTGTGGAGGATCAGAAATGAAGCTTTGCATTCTGCAACCTTCAAACCAATCTGCACTGTTTTCCATTTGAATGTGGGCACGATTTGGGATTATGACATGGCCAAGATTCCTGATGGGTTTAGGCTAGAGATTATCTCCCGTCAAACTCATTGGAGTCCTCCTCCTGAGGGGTGTATGAAGATAAACTAAGATGGTTTCATGGGAGAGAACCGGATGGAGGGTTGGGTTTTGTTATCCAGGATTATAATGCTGATCCTATTTTCTCTCACGTGTTTAGAGAATAGAATAAAGTAGTCAATCGGTTGGCTAAATATGCTAGGAAATATAAGTCCAGAGGGAAGTGGTTCTCCACAAAATAGGTTTTTTTTCATTTTGATGCTAGGGGAGATTTTTGTCCCCCGAAGACTTTATTAATGAAATTTCACCAAAGAAAAAAAAAATTGATAGGAATATCATTTATTTTTACATGTTTTTTTCTCAAAATTTTTGATACAAGATTGACTCTAAAATGATTTTTATACATGATTACAATATTTTTTGTTTTGACAATTAAGTTTTTTTTTTTTCTGTAGACCATGTCTCCAGTATTTTTTTTTTTCTATTGACCATGTCTCCCATATTTTTCAAAGTTAAAATGAAGTTAAGCTAGAGATAAAAGAAATGATACTTACTGCAAGGGTTGTAGGACCAACATGAGATGTTAGATCTTGTTTGACAGGCCCTCCGGACCGGAACTCATCGCTAGGTGTAATTTGCCAAAAACCAATCGGAGGATCAAAAGATATCCATCCATGGACCTTGTTGTCCTTATCTTCACAGGAATATTGATACTTGTCATCCACCTTAAGCAATCATTTTGTGGAATCAGATGATAAATTAACTATGTTGTCTAACTTGAAACATTTTTTACTTGAGCTGTAAGAACTTGCTTACCTCTCCTTTTAGGTCTGGATTAACTGGGTTAATTAGTAGAACAGCCTCAGGATATGCCAATTTCTGTGACCTATTAGGCATGCGATCATCAGGCATTGGCATGAATCTTTGCCTGTTATCTGCTATTGCCATGTAGTGAAACCTGCACTCCTCATAAATATCTAGTCATAAATATATGGAAACAGATAAAGCTTAAACATGTATGGCTACACATCTGTACAATTAGGTCACTATAGAATTCTAATTTCTGTTACTATGTCACCATCATTCCTCAAACAAAGAACATAACCAAGAGAGCATAAGATGTGATGAATGAGCGAGTCATCCTTGTAATATAGGCATGCTTCATAATGTCATAGCAAAAACACAAACTAGGCTAAGATCATTTACTTGTCCTTCCTAAGCTTGAAAGCAACTCTGGTTTCTGCCAAATCGAAGTCTGGCCATCCTTCCCGGTGCTCATAGATGGCGTAAGTGTAGAAGCCCGAGCAGCCACGGAGCATTATAAACCTACATATAGTAAAATATCAGATACCCGTCAACTGATCAACAGAGAAGTAATTTTAGGAATCTCCACAAACCTTTTATCTATGTTCAAAGGGACAAGCTTGCCTTGGAGGGATGGATCCCAGTTTCTTGTGAAAGAAACTTCTACCTGGTTTTCATCTTCATGAATTATTTCAAAATGTGTACCCTGGATCCTGTTTACCAATTAGCAATATGACCTACATTAAGCTTCATTCTCACCAAGAACTGGAAGTGAAAAGAAATAGATGAAGAAATTCACTCACACATCGAATATACCAGAACCCTGAGGTTCACTCCACACCACATCCCAGTACCTGCCATTGGAGATGGAATTTAAGTATTTATTTGTATTCAACGTGGTTTGGAGGTGGTAAGAATTCCACCATCTATGACATGAACAGAGAACTTTACGGCAACCTTTGCTGGTAGAGAAACTAGATAAAATTATATGTGAATCATGTGAAAAATCCCATTGCATCGCATGAAGAAAATATAAGAGCAAGTCAAACATCATTAACTTTCGCAATTGAATCGTCAAGAATGATCCTCAAAGTGTATGTGAGAAATCGGTAATCGGGAAAAATTTTAGAAACAAAACTTTTTTTTTTTTTTCTTTTTTGATGCAACCAGCTGAATTTTTTTCAAAAGGAACAAACCATTATATCTCGTTGAAAACATAAAGAGCATTATCGAACACGTTTGTAGAATATGATTCTTAATTCCTCACGAGAAATAACTCCCAGCAAGTGTTAACAAAAACTTACTGAAGAAGCAGAGCTATGCCATAAAGAGCAGGAATAATCTATTTAAAAGAAAATTCACGACTTGGAGGAGCGACGACAGAACATTACCCTCTATTCCCTTCTTCGTTAAGAACTTCCAATAAATTATCTACACCATTGTATCTAACTCCAGTGATGAGCCCCTCGGGATTCGACAAAGTCAATTGGAGAATACCATTATCTATCACAACCTGCACATTTATTTCTTCGACGCAATCAGATACATATGTCCAAAAATATCAAATGAGAGAAGATGATAATTGAGCCAATGTCTTCACATGATCATCTCGGACTTGTATGCTCACACCAACGGGGGCCATCCTGCAAGCCTCTCCCGAACAGGATCAACAACTCGTGAAGACTGTGCTGCAAACACATCGCAACGATACGCTGTGTCAATCCTGCCTCCAAACAAAACGCAGGAAACGATGAGCAAATATCCGTGAGAGACTCACCTCAGATTGCGAAGAGCTCGCATTGCGGTGGAGGCGGCGCATGGCTTTATAGTGGACCTATCGGGATCCTTGCCTGCGTCTTATCCGATTCCATGAAAACAAAGCATCGCTGGCTTGGAAGCCAAGCTCCACCATTGCTCGCTGGAGATAGGGATGGGAATTGGGATCGGGAGATGCGTCGCTGTTGAGAAATTTAAAACTGGAGGTTGGGCATGCAAGTAGCGCGTGGGCTCCGTCAAAATCCCCACCGCACCGCCCCAGAGTGGGAAAAGGAAAGTATCTTACGGTTTACGACGTTCGATTTCCTGCACATCCAAGGTGTATCGTGTGGATCTCGTAGTTGATCATGTTGGATTTGCTCACGTCATGTGTGTCTTTGTTTTCTCGGACGACCTACTTGTGCCGGTAGATTCTCGATGCATCTGTATCACGATCCGATGCCGATTGAAATGGCTTAAATATTTGAGAGAATATATATATATATATATATATATATATATATATATATATATATATATATATATATATATATATATATATATATATATATATATATATATATATATATATATATATATATATATATATATATATATATATATATATATATTACACATGTATTTATTCAAATTTCTGTACTCATCATCCATTAAGCTCTTTTAAATATTAGTTGATATTGAATTTGAAAAAGCTTTGACGAAACTTTCTTATCACTATGCCCTCCTTCAAGTCACCATGGGTAGTTCACAAACAACATTATAGCATACTTAAAAGAGAAAAAAAAAAGGAGTATTTTCTTCTTATTACCGTTGAGCTTTCACAGTTGCCCAAGGAGACTTTTTAGATGGCAGCAGGTGATTAGTGTTAGATTATAGAGGAAACGCAAGATTTCTGATACATATGGGAGAGAAAACAATCAATCTGAATGATGGAGAACCTTATGATTGGACTTGTTCTTCAATCCGAATTTTATTTAATTGCACTGTTTTATTTAATTTTTATTAATTGAATAATTAGCCTGTTTAATGAGCTAAATAATATATGAGATTTTAACCAGGTTTTAAATGATTATATTATGGTCATCTAGGTCATTAAAAATCCAAAACGATCACTGATTTATGATCTTTTTAATTATGTGGAGGTGTAATGTCTCACGTTTATTTGTTCTTCCAATTTTTCTTTTAACTTCCACATCTATTTTTATTTTCTCTAGAAGATTTATGAACCTCTTCACGTTTATTAAGCGTCTTGATCATATTTTAGAGCTGACACTTAACTATCAGCTGATTTATTTTCTTTAGATCATATAATTTATAGGTTTGTTAAACCAAGCTTAGCTTTCAGTTTACTGGCTCCAACAACAATAATACATAACTCACTGAGACAACTAAGTTACTAATACTATAACTACATCAATCTCAGGAAACTTAATATGTATTCAGGAGGAAAACTCAAACTGAAGGTGCTCCTAGCGAGCCCGAGAGCAACTCTCCTCTTCAAAAAAAAAAAGAAAAAAAAAGAAATAGAAGTTCTATTCAGCATAAAGTGGCCATTGTTTTCTCTGTACAGAAATCATATTCTCAAAACATCCTTAATTATATTTAATACAATCCTAAGAAAAAAAAAATAAAATAGAAAAAGCCCTATGTTTTCACTTTTTCTCATAGAGAATTCTATTTTTTTTTTAATCTCTCCAAAGTGCTCCTTATTTTTTGAGAGATGAAATTATTCTTAACCTTCACCGTCCTACTATGTTACATTGTAAGTCAACAAGTAATAAGAAGATATTAGTCATGTCTCGTTCCATCCTGCGTATCAACCCCCATAAGCGTGGGGCTGGGCTCATGTGTGAAGAGGCATTGTAGACGAAAGTGGTAACCATGCAAAGGGGTAGAACGACCACGATGAAGGATGGAGTGAAGATTAGGGGTAATCTTATTTTTTTTAAAATAAAAAACACTATAAGTGTATAAAGTAAAAAAGATGATGCTCAATGGAAAAAAAAGTGAAAAATTGAGACTTTTTTAAAGAATTTTCAGAGATAATTTAATATAATCTAAGGATTTTTTTTTTCCCACAACATGAGTATCAATAAGTCGGATGAAATTTACACACATTGAATTCAATGCTAAATAGGCCGAGTCTATCCTTAATGGCTATGGCTTCACAAAAGAGGATTCCCTAACTTGTGACATGCCTACAATCAGAAAACAGGCAATGACTAGTATCATCCCTCAACGAAACCAACATCACCTTCTCTAAGCATATCAATAGAATCACCACAATTAGTGAAAATAATTCCTTTGAAAGTTTATCCTATGTAACAAATTTAGGACATCACTCTCTATGAAAACCACATATTGCATAAAATTGTCATGAACCTTCACAAAGAAGATAATCTTATGAAAAGAACTAAGAGGGAGAGATGTTAGGATCAAGAGGGCACTAAGAGGAGGCGGGGGCGGAGAGGGGGGGATGAATTAGTGCAGTAAAAAAATCATCGGTTTTCTAAAATATTCGTTCGTTAAAAATCAATCTCGGAAAGTGCTTAACTTTAAAGTAAATGAACTAATAATTAACTTAGAAAGCAATGGTAATAATAAAAAAGTAGAATGGAAATTAGCATACTGAAATTTATAGTGGTTCGATCATTGTGACCTACATCTACTTTTGATTCCTCCTCCGTCGAGATCACCGGTATTCACTAATGGTCTTCCTTCAATAGGCGAAGACAAACCAGCTCTTTAGAGTGATTTCTCCTTTTCACGAGTTTAGGAGATAACTCTTATAAGTCTCACACCTCTTTTGAATGATCACAATACTTAGAAAAGGATGAGGAGGACTATATTCACTTTTATAATAATTTCACACCCCAAGACTTTAATATTTTGTTCATATTTTCGTATCCTTTCATGTAGAAAAGTGTGAGGTATTTATAGGCCCCAATAGCTTTAGAATTGGAACAAAAAAGTATCACATCCTCAGATTTCGTGGTACTGGTGGTACCACCGCCATTATTGGACAGTATTACCACATGCAGACTGACACTGAGCGGTACTACCACTCAGTCTAAGTGGTACATTCGCTTGATAGAGCTTGGAGACTGAGCTCTAGCGGTACCACCGCTTGACAACAATAACTACCAACGGTACCATTGCCCAATCTGGGCGGTACCACCACCTAGAGCACTTGGGAGACTAAGTCCCAAGCGGTGGCATTACGGACCCTGGCGGTAACATCGTCGATCGTGATTTCAAGTGCTAAATGGGCTATTCAATCAGCCTAATTCAACCTGGGTGGTACCATTGCCAATTGTTAAGAGCCCAATTGGCCCCTAACTGTGTTAGTGGGATTACCTCCCAATCCTAACTCAATTTAAGGTCTAACTACGATAATTTAAAATATTAACTAAGCAATCTTGGTCTGGTATGTCAATTATTCCTCCGACGATCTTTCGATAAACTTCCGACGATTTCTCGATAATGTTCCAGCGAACTCCCGGCAAGCTCCTAGACTTTTCGATGATCTTCTTAGTGAGTTCCGATGAGTTTCTTTAGTAGGCTCCTAGACATCTTTGTCAATTCCGGCAGAACTTCCGACGAACGTCCGAACTTCCGATAAACTCTCAAACTCCCAATAAAATCTCGATCTTCACTCCGGCATAACATTTGCTTTATATCTTACCATTATCATAATTAATCCTACACTTTTCTCAACATACAGATTAGATCAAATAATTTATCAATTGATTTTATCATCAAAATTTGAGATTCAGCAATCTCCCCCTTTTTTATGATGACAATCAATTGATGACAGAGTTAATCTTAATTCTCCCTATCTATATGCTATACTTGAGAAAAGACATTCTTGAATTCAAGGTCATTGAATTCAAACATCAAACCGATAAGTTATATTCATTAAACTTATCAACATACACATTATGATACTTATTATGATTCAAAATACGATATCACATATTTATCATTAAAAATGATGTCATGACATCCATTTTCAAATCCAATGTGGAAAGATAATAAACAATCATAATTTTTATGAATGATAAAAATTTCAAATATGAAATTTTACAAGATTCAAGTTTCAATAAAAATGATGATTCATAATGATAGACATTTATTATTTTGAAACAAAATC
The DNA here is from genome assembly GCF_036884655.1 of Musa acuminata AAA Group. NCBI lineage: Eukaryota > Viridiplantae > Streptophyta > Magnoliopsida > Zingiberales > Musaceae > Musa > Musa acuminata. The sequence goes on from NC_088357.1 coordinate 39,453,901, forward strand.
AAGCATGATACTAGGAATAAAATATTTACAAGTAATCATGCACATTACGATACATTTCAAGCAAACATTTGATATTTTTTAAGTATTTATATTTGACGATACCAATCATATTTCAAACATTCACAAAACATTCAATCATTTACGATACAATATATTTTGTGCATTTATCTAAGACATTTATAAAGCTAATTTGTCTTCATTTTATCACATTTCTTCCCCTTTGTCATCAACAAAAAGGAGAACAATTCAATAATGCGAGTATGCTAAAAATTCAAGGAAGTTTCACACCAATTAATTCAAGCCATAAATAAAGTTTTTGCAATGATAACTTCTTTTGGATAAGCTAACATTTTTACTTTGGATGCGCAAAGGTTTTTTTGGTTCTTCTTTAGATGTTCAAGTTTCTTTTCCTTTGTCATAAAAATAAGAAGAGGAAGAAGGGTAAGGAAAAAATCCATTAAGAACCAAATTCATGAAAGGATTTGAACCAAGTCAAATTTGAAATGATGAGTTTCATTAAATCATGCTTCAATTTTAAAAAAGAGAAGGGATTCATGAAAATGATCAAGATATCTATATGAAATCAAATTGCTATTTTTGCAAGTGATCATCACACACTAAAAATATGTAAAATTCTTCTTTTATGAGAAGAATAGGAAAGAATTAATGGGAAAGGAGCATAATGTAAAGGATAAAAAAGAATTCCATGAATAAAACTTCATAAATCAAATTCGTTTCTCATTTAAAAATTCACAATAGTGAAATTCATGATAGATGCATTTGTCAATAAATTCCATGAGTGAAGGGACTAAATATATTAAAAATCATTAAGTTTGTATGAAATAAATTTGATACCAAGTAGATTGATATACTGGATTTCATGAAAGTCTTATTTACGAAATGAAATAATTTCATGAAAGCTTTAAAAAAATATGAGAAAGTCCGAAAAAAATATACATCAAATTCATGCATCCGGATAATTTAACATCCCTAACTCTCTTCTAATAAAATCAAATTATTCTTTATTTAAAGATTTTATAAAGATATCAACTAATTAATATTTTGTATTAATAAACTCTAAAGATATGTCATGGTTATTA